>NC_134481.1:27700738-27748238 GCF_964194025.1 Convolutriloba macropyga | reverse complement strand
ATGCTCACTACTTTGTTCTGATAAGTCTTAGTTAACATCTCTAATGCCTTTTAGCGTTGAAACTAGACCCTGCATCATCTGATTAAGAAACAGGAGTGTGCATAACTACAAAATCCAATCAAATTAGTTGGCACTTTCAAAATGTTTTTGTACAAAATTCTTTTTTCATCGTTGTTTTCGGTTCCTTCAATCCCAATCAGTGTCATGGGTATGTTTATTTTTCACTGCCATAACTGTTGACGATTTATTACCTTGACGTTGTTTGACTGTTCTAGCTGTTCTAATGAAGGGAGGAATGGTTACCAAGTAGTGTTTGACTGAGAAGTTATTATGGACGATTTTGGTTTCCATTTTCCGCAAGACATCTTAAAGTTTTTTTTCAAAACTGGCAGTTCAAAAGAATTCTGTTGTCATCATTATTGGATTCAGGTTGAGTGACCGAAATTGCAGTTGTAAAGAATGTAGTGGTGGTTACTGATCCATAAAGGACAGTACCTTTGCTACGTGGTTTGTAGTGTTATATGTATTGTGAGAGATAGAGCAGTAGGCGGTCAAGCATTCTTTTGAGAGACAGTAGTTCCTTTGTTTGCTAGTCATTATTGATTGAGCGTCATATGTAGTCTATTTTCTCCAGTTTGAAACAAATTCTCAGGGGATTAGAAACTGTGACGCTAAATCGAAAGACTGAACGTTGAAATCAGAAAATGGGGACAGTAAATCGAAAACGAAACACAGAGCAAATGCTATGTCTAACATCAGTTATTAAAACCTTTTATTATTCATTAAATTGCTGACCATTAGAACCTATTTTTAAACAAATTCATTCATGTTGAGCGAAAATGCGAAAACAAAATTTGTACAATTTTAAAAAAGAAAAAAGCATAGACCAGAGTAGGAGGCCACCCCAGAAGAGGGCCTGACAAGACGTATCAGAATAGATAACCCTTTAAATTCTTAAGGCAAAGCGAAAGCAGATTGTTTGATATCAAAAAAGTTGTTTTTCCTTTGTTTTAATTTCACTTTCACATTAAAAAAAATTCTATCTAGTTTTCGTTCTTCTAATGTCCTTTGCGCTGTACTAGGCGCCTGTTCTTTCAACAGAAGATTGTTCGCATGCTCCTCGCCCATTCATTGTAGAATGGGTTTGTGTCTGAAGCAGGTATTTGATATTTAGGAAAGAATTTCTTGTTAACTACTTTTCATGCTGTTATATTAAGCTTATTAAAAAGTGTCATAGGAAATTTTATGATTAAATTTTAAATCATAATTCCGTCATCAATAGAATTTCAATCTTTATAGGAGTACATGGGCAATAAATGAAAATTAACAGTCAAGTTATTTTGGATTTTGGTAATCTTATTAAACAAGGAGGCTCCGTAATGTGAATTCACACAATGTTCCGACCCCGCTCATCCAAATTTTTGGCTTAATTGTCGTACAAATGAGGAAGAGATATACATCTTCTATCTATATCTCTATATATTAAACGTAACTCGAATACCTATAACACCGTGTTTAAGCTCCCAATCCTCACTTTTTTAAGACCCCTTAGACATGCAGCATAGCGGTTTGCATGCATTTTGAAAAAGTCCATGAACGAAAAGCTGCCATTGACAAAACAGTCGATGACCGAAAAGCTGCCTGTACCACAAGGGTCGATGACTGAATATCTGCGCTTGAAAAATAGGTCAATGACCCAAAGCTGCTAATACAAATTGAGTCGATGACCGAAAAAATTAGTACAAAAAAGTAGTCCGCGAATGACAAGTGCTGATGCATCACAGATAACGACAGAAGAAAGATTCGCTAAGTAAAGGTCAATTACTGAAATCAAATTGAAGTTGGAAGTTTGTCCATGTAAAATGATTTAAGTTAGCTAGATAGTAATGCTGCAGGGAAAATTTTTTGCTACATTTTAAAATACTCCTCAACTCAGTTCGTTCCGATTCTTTTACTCCGTAACGCAAAATCTTCGTGCCACCGATTTTCTTTTTTAAACCATCTATTGCTTATTTTTTAATAGCCGCACAGCGATAGCTGGGGCTATTATTGGCCTTCTCTTGGTTTTTTACAATTCAAAGAATTTGAATTGTATTGGGGCGCTGTCTTTTTTTTAAGATCTGTTCACACATTTTCATGATTTTTGAAGTCAAATTGGAGTAGTGATTTTGGTCACGCCGAAACAGGAAGTGGAGCGAAAAAGCGAGTGGTTTTGCGGCGTGAAATTTTTTCGCTCTAAATTTAAAGTAGAGTGAGAAAACGGTGTTTGAACAAAAATTCGCTTTATCGGTAGTGGTTTTTTTGTTCACATGCGGCAATTTCACTTTGATTTTTACTGTTTTTTCGATTTTTTGTATAGGATTTTTTTCTAATGATTTTTCCAATCCATTCATAGTCCGTTCTAGGTCTAGTTTTCTGTTTAGTCAATGAAAGTTCTTTGAATTGTACGTCAGGACTTGTCCTGCTATGTTTTTTATTTCGTCGTGATGATTTTTGTTACGACCATATGACGTCACAGCCACTTTTTGTTCATTCGTTCATGCAATTTCAACTGAATTGCATGTGTGACGTCATTTTTCGCTCTTAGTGGAGCGAGTTTTTTTGTTCATGCGCGTGATTAAATTTTTGGTCACACTTGACTTACCTCACTCTCAAAAATGACTTCCCTCGCTTTGAAATTGACTTTTATTTACATTAATTCAGATATAAGGTCAAATGGGTGTGTGTCACTCTAGATGAAGGTTATTTGAGATCAGCTAATAGAGGCAGCAATAACTTATACAGATTTTTAATCAAAATATAACAGATCAGCCTTCAATGAAAAGACGATTTTTTTGTCTGTCTTTTTTACTGTTTTTTTAGACTGCCGATCTACGAATCTATTGCAGCTATTTTCTGGCATTTTGCCTGCTATGTTTTTCAATTTTGCTTGACATCAGTTTCGTAAGTTTAAGTAGCTAAAGTTTATACAATAGTCATCTGTTGGCAGTTTTTTTTCTAAAATAAATGCAGAGTTAGGCTGCAAAGAATTTGTTTTTTTTGTTTTTCACTCTCGAACTAAATTCATTTCCCTCTTTCGTTTCACTCTTTTTCTTCTGTCTTTCTCTCGTTCTTTTCTCTCTTTTTTCTTTTCTTATTTTCTGTCCTTTCTCTCCTTTTTTAATTGCTCTCGAACGAAGCTCGTAGCATTTATTGTAAACATGTTAGTATTATTATGCAAATCTTTTGCTTGACGGTTTTGCGCTTTTCTAGAACATCCTTTGACTTCTCACGTGACCCCTTCACACGTTCATTCTTCATTTTTGAGTGATCTCTTTTCTCACTCTGAAGTAAAGCCTGTTGTTAATATAAAATCGATTGCAGCCTTAAAAAGAAGGCCCTGATAGCCGAGTGGGCAGTGCTTCGGATGAGTGATCGGGAGGCCAATGGTTGAAATCCCGGTGTGGTCAACAATGTTTGCACCCATGAAGAAAAATATTTAGGCTACAGCCCCAGAAATAAATTGCCTCGCCTGTCGATGGAGGGCAATTGTTCCGACAGTTCATGTTCTTTGTTTATTTCTCCGTTTCTGTTCTTTTTGTTTCTTTTTAACCTTTCGTTAGTTCTTTGCTCTCTGTCAGTTTCCTTTCTCTTCTCTCTTGATTCTTTCTTCTCTCTCTTTCCTCTATCTCTTTCTTTTCTGTCTTTCTTTTCTTTCGTTTCTATTTCTTTCCTCTTTTCTTCTTCGTTCTTTTTTACTAGCCGCGTCAGCAATTCCAGGCGGCTATTATTGCGCTCCTAATTTTTTTTACAATTCAAAGAGTTTGAATTGTATTTGGGCGCTTTGTTTTAATGTGTTCACACATTTTTCAATGACTTTGATCTTGCAAAACGGGATAAACAGGTAAAGCCCAGCGAGCATTAAGTTTCATTAGAGGCCCACACTGGTATTTTGTAGTCCTTTAAGTGCTTAGAGTGGCGCTGCTGCTGGGATGGCCTTAATTTAAGATTAAAAGGTCATTTTTAGGAGTTTTCGGGCTCAAAATGTTGCAATTTTTCATGTTTTTTGTCTAGTTTTTTGTTTGATTAGTCTTAAGATGAAGTTTTTTTATAGTTGTTGAAGGCCCGTGCGATACAAAATTACTTGTTATGAACATTTTATGAGCTATATGGTTTGAAACTACAAACACAAACACGCAAATTACTACTATTTTTTGCAATTTTTTTAGTTTTTTGAAAATTTGTCGTTTTTTGCGTTTTTCCAGCTTCAGGGGCCGCGGAATCTCCTTTGAGGTTTGATAATAGTGTACTGAATAGTTTCTGGTAACAATGGATTGGTTTTCAACATTTTAATGATTCGAATTTTTGAATTTTTTTTTGATAAAATCTACAATTTTTTTAAAGTTTCCTAAAGTTTTTGTCAATTTTTGATATTTGTCCATTCTCAAGTGCCAGAAAACCTTTTCCAGGTTCCGATAAAAGTTACTGCTTGGTTTTTAGTTTCAATGGATTTGTTTTCAATTTAACCTTTCGAATTTTAGAATTTTGATAAAATTTGCAAATTTTTCAAGTTTTTTCAAAACGTTGGTCTTTTATTCAGTTTTTCTTGCCTCAGTAGCCGGTTAACCTCATCCAGGGTTTGATGGTATGTTTTTTAATAGTTGCTGGGGGTCTTCAACATTTCAATAGAATGAATTTCTATTTTTTGAAATTCTAAAAATTATTGCCTATCGATCTTTGAGCCAATGAATTTTTTCAGATCCACGTCATATTATCAACAAGCTGACAATTAAAAAAAGTCAATAGACAAATCAGAACATTGCTAAAAATTAACACGAATGAAGAAAGTAATCAAAGATTCAATTGAGCTTGATCAATGTGTATTTGCGGACAATATTTTTAGAGCCAGCAGATTAATAACATTCAAAATACTTATCATTTATACGAAAGGGTCTGAATTTTTGGGCGGGAGTCAAACTCTACTCTACAATAGCGGAGAATGACAACGAAAACTGAACACTTTAAGTTGTTTTTTTTTCAAGAGCGTATTCAAACCGAAATCCTATCTGCAGGAAACTAAATAAAATAGAAGCTAGCGAAAAGAAAGTTTCAGCTGTTCTCAAACGTCTACAACTAAATAAATCAGATGGGCCTGACAATGCTGGTAATATTGCTCAAAATATATTGTCAAATCCCTAACTCTTAATTTTCATACCATAGTAAATAAAGGTTACTTTCAACTGCGCTGGAAGATAAGATTCACCAATCCGTAGAGATGGAAATAAAGCCGATGTTTGCTGTTACCGTCCAATCAGGTCCAATCTGCTTGCTGTGCTAGTAGTAATAGTTAAGCAGATCAGGGGGGGGGGGTAAACGGAAGTACCTATGTATTAACATTAGGTATGGCCTCCTACCCTCCAATTTCCAAAGATGTACCTCCTCACAGCATGATAACCAAGCTTCACACGAAGGGGATTAGCAAGATAATCCTTCAATAAAAATTTAGGATGACTCATTTACAGTTACGTACGACTTTTCAAAAATGTACCTCACAACATGACACCCAAGCTGTTCACACGAAGGGGATTAGCAGTGCCTTAACAACAAATTAATAAGGTCATTTACCCTTTCCCATATTACACTTTACTAATTGTAAATTTCCAAAGATGTACCTCACAGCGTGACACCCAAGCTGTTCACACGAAAGGGATTAGCAAGATAATCCCTCAATAACAAAATAGTGAGGTCATTTACCCATTCCAATATTACACTTTACTAATGTCGAATTCCAGAGATATACCTCACAGCGTGACACACAAGCTGATCACACGAAGGGGATTAGCATGACAGTGCCTTAACAACGAATCAGTAAGGTCATTGACGCCCTTCCATATTACACATTAATAATATAAATTTTCAAAAGTGTACCTCACAGCATGATACACAAGCTGTTCACACTAAAGGGATTAGCAAGACAGTGTCTTAACATCGAATCAGTAAGGTCATTGACCCCCTACCATTTTACACTTCAATAATGTAAATTTCCAAAAACGTACCTCACAGCATGACGCCCAAGCTGATCACACGAAGGGGATTAGCTATAAAATGTTTAAATATTACATTAGATATGATGACTCAGAGTTATGTACGACTTACGTGATTTTCAAAAATGTACCGCACAGCATGATACCCAAGCTGTTCACACGAAAGGGATTAGCAAGATAATCCCTCAAAAACAAATTAGTTTGGATTACTCATTCATTCGCCACTACTCCTATTCATTATTTCAAAAAAAATTCTAAAAATCAGTTGGTCAGAATTCCAATTTAATTTAACTTTCTGTTTTCAGATAGACTTTGTTTCTTTCTCGTTGTTGACAGTTTCGATTTATCTTTTTGTTTTCAGATAGACTTTGTTTCTTTCTCCTTGTTGACAGTTTCAAGTTGACAGTTTCTTTCTCCTTGTTGACAGTTTTAAGTCGACAGTTTTCAGATAGACTTTGTTTCTTTCTCCTTGTTGACAGTTTCAAGTTGAACACTTGCAGTGTTGAAGCGGGTAAGCAAACAAATTCAACTAAAAGAAATGTTCCTTTGTTCCTGTATTTAAACTGGACCATTTTAGCCAGCCACAACTTCCCCCAATAGTAGATATTGCAACACTTCACTTCGCTTCCAAATCCAAAAACAAACTGGTAAGTTTGCTTTTATTAAAACTTGTTTTTTTGAGGTAAGAATAAATTTCCAATTATTGGTTACAAAAAACCATTAAAAATCATAAAATTCTCACGTGATTAGCCAATTAGTCACCACATTATTGTCACAATTAATCATAACATCACATTAACATAGCACGTCACAATTAGGTCATAGTGTTGTCATAATTAAGTCATAATAACGTCAAAATTACGTCATAGTGTCGTCATAGTAACATCACAATAACGTCATTCTGTCGTCATAATGACGTCATAGTGTTGTCATTATAACGCCGTAAAAACTACAAAATTACGTCATTGACATAATTACGCCATATTTGATAAAGGACTTTTCATTTCCGTTTATTTTCATTTTCCTGGTTTACCGAATTGAGTGCAGTTGAGTACAATAATCATTCCAACTTCTGACAAATATTTTATTCCATCGCAAATTTCATTTTAACAATTTTTTGTACTCCTCGTTTCTCACTTCCAATCTTACATTTTATTTTGATTTTCAGCGAAAATGCCCAGAAATTCTAACCCAAAGGAACAGTGTTCTTCCTGCAATAAGCTTATTATGAAATCCAACATGAGCAGACATCAGAAGCTACACGCAAAAAGATGTTCACAATGCTCACAGTCATTTCCGGACGAAGCAAAATTGCAGAAGCACATTGCTTCTGTACATGCACCGTCTCTGATTATCAAGAAGAAGTTTTCTTGTAGCAGATGTCCCTTATCCTTCTCTACGTATTATCAACTCCTTCATCACAAAAGAAAAAGTCACCAACGTTCAATTCCTAGAACCTACGATGAAGTTGACTTATCTATCTATGGAGAATCTCCCGCTCTTCACAGTGAACTTCAAACGGTTCAACACTTTCTGCGAGACTCGGTTCTTGAATTGTCCCGAAAGAAAGTTCACAACTTCAAAATAATAGAGATCAATCATGAAACAGTGATAGAAAAAATGGATTGTGTTTTCAACGAGTTACCCAGTTCAGCTAAAATCAATATTTCGTTTGGATTCGTGCTGCAGAGTGTGCAAAATCCTGAAGAGTTTCGCTACTACTACGCAGCAGATAACAACCCCATTTTTTAAATCCGATGGTTCTCTCTGATGACTCAGATCTCAACTATATTAAATCAAAGTTGAGAGAAGATGAAATTTTGCCAAATCTAATCAATCAACGTCCAGACACAAAATGGAAGTTTTATTGCGTTACAAATGTCACTTTCTTTGTATTTCTCAGTGGTGTTCCTCTAGGTTGTATCGCTCAAAACATTCCATCTGTTTTGCTCAAGAACAAGCACGTTAAGTGCTTTGTTTCGGATTGCGAAAAAAAGCCTTACCAAGACAACTTGTGTATGTTCCGTGCACTGTCTTACGATTTGTATGGTAGTGTTCATTTACAACAAAAAACAATTCAATTGATGCAGACGTTTCTCACAGCAACAAGGAGAGATGACGAAACCGTTCCAGGAATACATGAGGACGATATTCCTGTTCTTGAGGCACTAGTTGACAGAAATATTCAAGTTTACTCAATATTTTTTGACGAACAATCGGAAATGCTTGCTGAACTTACTCGTCGCTCCTCGATGAAATATACAAAGACAACTTCGTTACTGAGATATGAAAATCACATTTGTTGGACAGCAGACATCAACAAATTCCTCAAAAATTTCCGGTGCTACGTATGCGATCACTTTTTCGATAGATCAAATAATTTGGAAGTCCACATGAGGAATTGCTCAGAGAGAACAAAACATCACTATCCCTCAGGTACCTATCAGCTATCAGAAACTATTTTCGAGCGCTTGGAGGATGTAAATATTAATGTTCCGCATGAGCTGAGATTGTTTTCTAATCTTATCGTATTCGATTTCGAGTCAATAACAGTCCCCGACAATACACTCAGAAACACAGAATTGACTTCGTGGATAGGAAAACATGTTCCCATTAGTGTGTCAATATCCTCGAATCTGCTCTCCGAACCAATTTTTATTTGCAACGAAGATCCGCTTCAACTAATCCGTGATTTTGTATCCAGCTTGAGTAATATAGCGGAAAAGAGCACGCTTCTAATGAGGGAGAAACTCAATGATTTCGTACTGGTATTGGAAGAAAAATATTGGGCTCTTCGACAACTGGATCCAGTGAAAGACAAGCAGGTACCCACCGGAGCGGAAGACTTATTTGAGAACGAAGCTGAACCCGAGGTGGAGGAAGACGAAGATCTTGAAATTAGGAGACTGAGAAGCGAGCTCAGGGTGATATCAAAATTGAGACAAGATTTTGAAAATTATTACAGTACCATACCTGTTTTCGGATTCAACAGCTCTCGGTATGATTTAAACCTAATAAAAGAATATCTTCTGCATCACCTCTTAATAGAAAAAAAACGTTATTCCTAAAGTGATTCGAATGGGGAATAAATATATTGGCATGAATTTTCTTGGTCTACAGTTTCTGGACATTTTAAACTTCCTGGGAGGAGCGACAACTCTGGACAATTTCCTAAAAGCCTATGAAGCGAGTGAAGAGAAAGGTTTCTTCCCCTATGAATGGTTCGACAGTATTGAGAAGTTGAATGTATCCCAACTGCCACCAATTGACAGCTTTTGGAGCAAGTTGAAGAATCACAACGTTCTTTCAGTCGATTACGATAAGTTCGTGGAATTGAAAAACGGTGGAATGGAACAGGATGAAATTTTGAAGAAGTTGAGACTCAAGAAAGTTCCACAAAATGCCGAAGAAAATTACTTGGAGCTCCAAAATATATGGGAAAGAAAAGGTATGCAGACGTTTCGTGACTTCCTCATGTGGTACAATAACAAAGATGTCGAACCTACACTTGAGGCTATGAAGAAAATGATCAGTTTTTACCACTCAAGACAAGTAGACATGTTGAAGTTGGGCTACACTCTTCCCAACTTGGCAAACAGGTTCCTTCATTCGTCAACAGATGCAGCTTTTTTTCCGTTTTGTGAGAAGGATAAAGAATATGATAATTACATTCGAAAGTGGCTAACAGGGGGACCCTCAATTATCTTTACAAGGTATGCAAAAGTTGGTGAAACAAAAATTCGAGAGTCAGAAAACGTTTGCAAGTCCATCGTCGGAATAGATGCCAGTCAGTTGTACCCTTTTTCCATGACAAAAGAGATGCCAACAGGACCCTATACAAAGTGGGAGTACAATGAAGAGACTGAAAAATTTCATCCAAACAGGAACTGGAGAAGCTACTTTGAACAGCAGGTCATGGACTATTTCCAACAGGTTCACCCCAATTGTAAAATACAAAACCAGTTCACACACAAGAAACAAAAGAAGCTCGGTCCTTATTTAGTTGATGGGTTTTGTAACCATTGCAACACGGTTTTTGAAGCGATGGGTTGCTTCTTTCATTTTTGTCCGTGTCAAGAGGAAAAACCGCTTCTCTTCGAGGACATAGAAAGCGGATTGAAGCGAAGAGGACGTGACAATGATAGAAGAGAGTACCTGAAGGGATTGGGGTTCAATGTTGAAGAGATCTGGGAGTGTCAATGGAAAAAATGGAGGAGCGAAAACACAAATGGGGTTAAAGACTTTCTCAAGTCAAATTATCCCTTCCAACCAGCGATGAACAAGCACTCGCTCATTGAGAAAATTAAACGTGGAGAACTGTTTGGTGTCGTCGATTGTAGTCTGGAGGTTCCAGAGGAAATGTATCCTTGCTTTGAAGACTTTCCTCCAATTTTCAAGAATTGTGAAGTGGGACGAGATGATATTGGGGACCATATGAAAGAGTTTGCAAAACGCAACAAATTACTATCCAGACCCAGAAAAATGCTCATTTCCAGTTTCAAACTTGAACGAGGACCAGTTATTACACCACTTTTGTTATTTTATCTAGAAAAAGGTGTTATCCTAAAAGACGTCTTTTGGTTTCTTCAATACACTCCCCGACGCTGCTTTGAGACATTTGTTCAGAATGTTGTCGATGCCCGCCGCGAAGGAGACCAGAATAGGGAGTCAACAGTCGTTGCGGAGACAATGAAGCTGATTGGAAACAGTTCGTATGGATATCAGATCATGGACCGTAGTCGACATACAAATACCAAGTACGTGAAAGGATCACAGGTGGACAAATTTATTAACAATAGGTTTTTCAAGACTATGAATGAGCTACCAGAGCAGATATATGAGGTAGAAATGAGCAAGTCGCGTATCGATCTTAAAGAGCCAATAATTGTAGGCTTCTTCATCCTCCAGTACGCCAAACTCACCATGTTACAACTTAAATACAACTTCTTCACCCCTTTCTGTGATAAGAACAAGTACGAACTCATTGAAATGGATACCGACAGTCTCTACATGGCCCTTAGTGAAGAAAAAATTGAAGACATCATTCGACCAGAAATGCGATCAGTGTGGTACTGGATGAGACAGAGCGACTGCAATGATAACTTTGCAGCAAACTCTAGCAGCAATTTCTTCCCACGAGAATGTTGCAGAAAACATGCTGCCTTTGACAAGAGAACTCCTGGACTTTTAAGGAAGAATTTAGATGCTCTGAAATGATTGCTCTTTGTTCAAAGACGTATTGCTGTTACGATGAGGAAACACAGTTAAACTATCAAGTAAAGGACTCAACAAGAGCAACATTGAGGAGCCCCTAAACAAGTATAGAAATGTTCTGTTCAATGAGGAGCGAGTTTATTCAACAAATCGTGGCTTCAGAGTTGTTGACAACAAGAAAATTTGTACCTATGAACTAAAGAAAGTGGGACTGTCATATTTTTATCCCAAGCGTAAAGTCTGTGAAGATGGTATTCACACTATTCCTTTAGATTTATAACTCGTTTTCTTTAGCCTTATATTTATATCGCCTCTGTTTTTAATTCACAGTTTTCCTACCAATATCTCTTTTTAACAAAAGCCGTTTTTTTTTGAAACAAATGAATTAGAAACAAATACACATACAATCAATTAAATACAAAATTTACAAACTTTTAAAGTTTTGAAAACCATTTGCATCATTTTACGAATTATCGATTAAACAAAGATTTTGGTTGTCAAAACTTACAAAACATCAGCAAAGAACTTCAATATATGAAAATCATTTAAATATTTAGACGAAACTTTAGAAAATAGCACATGTGCAAAATAAATAGCATATAAACCACACAATTCTGAATCTTGGAGTTTCTCCTGTACTAATGAACCAAAGTTTAATTTTGTCTTGATGTCATAATTTTGCAACATTTCTCCCATAGAATCTCCGTAGAACAACTTTCCATTCTTATTCGCAAGCAAAATTCAGTGGGAGCCCGGTTGAGTAGATGGATCTATGTTGATTATACAAAACGTGTTTGTAGGTAAATATCTTGGTCGAAGATCTGCAGGGAAGGAACCGACGTATTTGAACTTTAGGTGTGGGAGCCTGTTGACAACATGTAAGAGTTGTTGATTATCCATTTTTGGTGACTGATCCCTCCTTATCAATTGCAATTGAACTTATACGTTCACCACTAACGAATAATTCTACAGTATTGTTCAAATTGTTAGCAAAGTAGAGCTCTAAACGAATTCCTGCTCCAACTACATCAGGAAAATGCATTTCGACATTGGCCTCCTGTGTTGAAGTAAGATCGAAAAATAAATGAAAATGGTTTTCAAAATCCTTGTATTGAATGTTAGGACCGTCATCATCAAACTTGAGTGCTTTCATTGTTTCAGCATAAGCTCTCACGTGATTTTCTGTTTTCAAGTTGACTATAGTTTGATTCCCACGCACAATTTTAACTTGCTGAAGACCAAATTTACGAAAATGGAACGGATTCGTGTTGTATGTTCCACTGAACTCATTATTCAGATTCATAGCAATATCAATCATTCGAATTGGTTTGTTTGAAAATATATTTTCTTGTTTAAACTGGTTCTGTCCTGCGGGAATAATAAACTTCTTTGGAAGTTCTTCATTATAGTAAATTATGGCAGGTTCTCGAAGCAGTCTGCTTTTGAAACATCTCATCCAGTTATCTGAGATTGCTACCTGTCTAGTAAAAAGGCAAGCTTCCAAATATAAGGCCTCAGAGTTCAGCCCACCAGTATCGATCATATAGAACGCTGGATAAGACCGGATCAATTTCAGTCTGAGTTTGACATTTGGGAGAAGTAAAGTTTCACAAGCAAATAGACCTATTGCCAACGGACCGTAAAAAGTAAACTCATCTTTATCTTTTTGAAAAATAACATCTGTAAATGGTCTTTTATTAAAATCGTTTGGCTCAATCTCGTATCGATATCCTTGACATTGAGACAAGCTTTCCTTCGTTCCTTTTGTACCTGAAAACTCAGCAGAAACAAAAGCTAGATGAGCATAAAGAGAATTGGCACTGTGAACTTGTTCATTGTTTAGATAGACTTCGCAATTAGAGAAAAGTGAATGAAGAGCATTGTTTACCAATAATGTTTCTTCGGCATTATCCAAACGTGTTCGATCGCCTTTAATAACCCTTCCTCTGATGAATAATCGAGTAGATCGCAAGTCAGTGAAAATATTACGATCAGTTTCCAATTGAAATTCGATTGTTGACTCGTTTAAGGAATTTGTTGGAAAAATTTGTTGTTCATTGGACCAAAGAATTGGGTCTAAAATTGGAACTTTCCCAAAAAAGTCGAGCATAGAGTGAGATAAGGAATTGATTTTAGCCGACCGTTTTTTATAATGATAATTGAGGAAATGATCAAGATTTTTTCTGGAATAATAAAGTAAGTTGAACTTGACCAATAGGGAAGAAGGGAACAAGGTGTCCAGCAGCGTTTCTTAATTCTACATGGATACTGTGGAAGTTCGATTTGATTACTTTATGGAATCTCAAGTGTTCGAAACTGCGATAACTCAGAACCTGCGATCTCTTAAAAATCTCATCATTATGGAACTCTCGGTGTTTGAATGGAAAGGAGCGTAGAAGAGGACATTTCACATCACCGACTGAATTGGGTTCAACTATATCCAAGTAGAGTAAAACTGTATGTGTTCCAGTAATATCAAAAGGGAGATCTGCCGTTGCCCAGGACTTGGTGTTGTATGATCTTTTCGAATAAGGCATAACAGGTTTGTCAGCTTCAACGCCCAAGTTAGCAGCCAAACTTTTGCTGAATGATACATTTTGAGATTCTCTATTATAAAAATTTAGTCTTCGACTTTTTTGTCGATGTTGATGGAAAATTGAGGATCTAAGTTTTTGGGATGTTGTGCTTTTTTGGGAATATCTGTAAGACTCTTTACAAATTCATCCATAGAGTTAAAAACTGCTGGTGGAATGGCAAAGACATGCTTAAATTTCTCATCATAGTGAAAGGTCATCAATCCTCCTTCAACGTTATAACATATACCGGGATATGATACTTCGACTAAAGCTACTTCCCAAGATCCATCCAGTTCAATTCTGTCGGGAGGAAAATTAGTGAATGAAGCCATTGTATTTTGAGGATAAACTTGAGAGGAAGCGTTGGATACTAATTCAAGATAAAACGAATTCATGATGTTTGACTGTACTCTGTGACGTTTGTTTGGGAAAATGATTAGTCAAGGTTCTTCAGAAAGTCTTTCCGAATTTTTTGCCGAACGATACTTTGTCTCGTGTTTTTCCTCTTTTTCATACCACCACCAACTTGTTTTCGTATTGTTGATTTCGCAGTCTTCTTTACTGCTCTTTTAATTGAAGTCTGTCCTGATAAAACACCTCCAATTTCGGGAATGGCTGACTCGATTACATCTCGTCCAATTTTTTTTGCTGCAGGTAAAACGTATTTCTTGAGAATTGGGAGTGTTGTTCTAGCGACTGTTCTAGCCAAGGCTCCAAAGCCACGCCCTCTCTGACGAGCAACTCCTTTAAAATAAGGCAGATTGTAACCGTCCATTTTCTAGCGCGACTAATTGAAAAATGATTATTTAACTTTTGACAATTCTTGCTCGTAAAAGATTCCATCAATGTTTTCTCCGTTCTGATCAACAACAAAGTAAGTCGGGAAAGGAGCCAAAGTGTTTATTTTTCGAATTAGGAAAATTTCATGTGTATAGTGAGGCTTATATCCTTTTTGAAAATTGTGCCCTGCTAATACCAACCGAACTTTATCACCTACTTTAAAATTAGGCTTCTTGTTTTTTCGTAGTTTCATCCGCTTGTACATGACAGTCAAAAAGTCAGCATTTACTACATTTTTGAGTGCCAAACCAATACTTCGATTTATTCTAGAGTTGATGATGTCAACAAACATTTGCAGGTCTTTGATGTAAGATAATGTGTCCTTTTCCTCCAGGTAGCGGTAAATTAAGTTTTTCAGGGTTCGTATAGCTCTCTCGCCAAAAGCTACTTTTGTTTCACTATAAGTGTGATAATATTTGACTCCCACATCCTCGCAGAAATTGGCCATATCTCCGAAAAACTCTTTTCCTTGATCTAGCCATAACTTTTTCGGGAAATTGAGTTTGTTCTTTTTCGAACACATTTTGATAAAAGCTGCTTTCACACCCTCTGCTCCTTTGCTTCGTAATGCTTCTACTCGCAAGAATCGAGAAAAAACATCGACAGTAACGAGTAAAAAGTTGATACCTCGGTTCCATTGTGATAGTTTATCCATTTGTGCAAGATCCAAACACCAAATCTCATCAATATAGCGAGCATGAGCATTTAGCAGGGGAAATTTTCTTCTGATCCCTTTGTACTTCGTATAAGAGTCTTTTGATTGTAAAAATTCTGTAACTTTCTCGCGACTTATTCCACTTGATTTTGTTAGGTTGTTGATAGAACCGAAAGCTGTTGGTCCCTTCCCTTTATACAACTTCTGCAATTTGATTCTATCTGAAACTGTAATTGAACCAGTCTGAACCATACTGTGTCCTCAAAATGTTGTTTTTAACCAGATATGGTCTCAGATTTAGAACTTTAAGAATTAGGAAATAGTTTGGATCAACTGGAGCGTTTTTCAATTTGATTGAATGAAGGAATGTTTTTATATCAACTCCAGTGTCAACGTTGTCAACAATAATTGTATTGGAAAGAGAAACTTTCAACCGTTTGTTTTCGTAAATTTCTTTCAAAGTTTTCAATGTCTCGGACTGTTCTTATAGTGAAATTCCAGATCTGTCTTAAGTTCTTTAGGTGGACGCTCGGTTTTTTCGGAACTAATTTCTTCTTTCGCTTTTTTGATAACTGGAAAAACAGTTTCTTCCTTTTTATAGATCTCGCAGGAGGGTTCCGGTAATTTCCTTTTTCTGGTCTTCCACAGTTCTTTTGGAACAAGAACAAACTTTTTGACCTCACTCATTGAAGAAATTTGAAAATTTGTTTATACAAGGTTGATATATGTAATTTAATATTGTTATTCCAGCTTTCGAGCCCAATATAAGTCTTCTGGAATTGAGGGTTGTTGATTTTGACGTGAGCTTTCTAAGTTGTTTTTGGAAGCGAACAAACTGATTTTTTCTTACTCCTGTGAGGTTTCCTTCAATCAAGTTTACAATACACTCACAGAGAAATCTGATGAACTCTTTAGGACAATTTAGAAGGAAAGCTGGTTGAAATTTCTTGCTGAGATTGCGAAAGAGCTTCAGAGTATAATAGTTCTGTGCGTTTATCATTAATATCAGTAATACGAGCACGACTGTTCGGTACAAAGAATTCTGAGGGAAATGATGTTACATTTGAACAGTATCTCAACAAATCAGGTGTAAATGGTCTCAAATCAATCATAAGATGACCAAATGGTTCTTGTGTTGCATCATCATACCACTGTTTTAGTTGTGTTCCGAGACCTAGCTGTCTTCCCAAGATATCAATTTGCTGCACATCTCTCGGTGATTTGAACAAAACAATGTGAGTAGTCTGCAGCTCGGCATCACGTCCAGTTTTGTTTTTATGGAAGAGATTATGCTTGATATATACACAATTTAGGTTTCGATGTCTACCGGCTGTTGCAATTCCGTTGAATTTTTCCGACTTGGAAAGAATGTCCAATGAATCATCGAATATAAGTAAATATTTAGTGCCGTCAGCGGGTAAGTTATCAATTAAATCAAAGTCAACACCCTGAATGAATTCTATGTAATTGATTGAATCATTGTGTCGTAAATTGGCTGAAAGTGCTTATAAAGGTATAAAATTCGATTAAATGATGGCTGAAAAGTTTTCATTCGTAGCATATCATTGATAAAAACAGTTTTTCCAGATCCTGAAGGACCAACAAGATACATCAGAATTCGTTCGTTTGATGAAATGATTTTGTTCATTTTATGTTCGGGGATTAGGAAGTATATAACCAACGGCACTTGAAAGAATAGCAATCCAAACTGTTCGTTCGTCACAAGTTCTAGCAAAAATAAGATTAATAATTGAAAACAGAAGCAGTACTAATACAACTAAGCACTGAAATATTGACAAAAAAGCTGTTCGAGAGCAAGTGCGACCACAGATTTTCCAAGGAGGTCTTTCCTGATTGTTATGATCAAAAATAAAGTCAGATGCCTGATTGAGATGATCTGTCATTAGAGAGCAACTGATTTTTGTTCGTCTTTAGGTAATAACGATTCACACTTTGATTAATTGGAATCGTGGTAACATTTTCAAAAAAAACAATATGCAAGACCTGTTATATGTCCCAAGAAACAAAAATTCAATATAGAATTAAAAAATGGAACAACGTAACAATATCCAGGGCCAATATTTAGATTTGTTTTCAGGTATCCTGCGGCCTCATGAAATGTAGCGTGTAATTGAAAAACTTTTGACCAATTGAGAAGTTTTTCTAACTTTGAGTCACCAACTCCTATTAGTCCCCCAAACGGAGCTTCTCTGTTGATTTTATCCAGATCTACATTTTTGTTCAAGCTTCGACAGACAGCCAAAAAATAATTTTTGCGTTTTGTATTTGCAACAAATAGTTTACTGATTTCTTTCTCTAACACTACAATTTCCTCAATGTTCATATCAAGCAACTGTACTGGAACATTAAAATTTAAAAAGTGATTAAATACAAACATCACAACATACAATATAAAAAATTTACAATTACTGTTATGCACTTTGCGATCTTTTTTGAAAGTTGAGTTTGTTCAGCACTGAAATAATTTCATCACTCATTCTGTGTAGTTTCTCCATCTCACCAATTCTGACCGAAAGAAAGCATTTCCTTCTAAAATTGTCCTTTTCAGTCCCTCGTGTGAACAGCTTGATTGTGAAGTAACATCGATTCGGGTCATCTTGGAAAAATATTCTAGTCACACACACCTTCCGTCGAGCAGTCCCACTCACTTCCCAGAACACATCAAATTTTGCTTTTTCCTCAACATCAGTTGGTTGGAACACAGTTTCGTCAATCACCAGCTTCGCAGTACCTACAGTTGGTTCGAAAAGTAGTGCTTCTTTTATCATCTCAGGTATCTTTTCAATAACAAGCTTCAATTCTCTGGCCGATAGCATCAGAAATTGATGCAGAATATATTCACTTTCCACATTTTCGCGAAATACTTTCAAGTGAGTCCAGTTAGAGTTTGTGTTGACAGTTTCCTCTGGGATGCTGATTTGAAACTTGCGATTCCCGTATTCTTGAAAGCACCAACAGTTGTTTCTTCCATCGTGCTCCTCATTTGGTTTTGGGTCGGTGTTGTCTTTTTTATCGTTGTTTTCTTTAAATAGAGAAAACATGCTCTCATTGTGGTTTTCCAACTGTGGTGAAGGAGCAACTGGTTTTCCTTTGTAATCTCGTTTGCGGATGGGAAAGGAGAATGGTTTTTTGGAGTAAGGAGAGACAGAGCTTTGATCCATCTGTGAAGTGAGAATGTGGAGTATGTAAAGTTTTTAAGTAGAAAATTTTGTGTATACAAGGGTAACTGAATATTGAGAGTGGAAAGAAACAAATGAATAAATTGTCTTCAAGAAAGGGCTTGATATCTTGAACCAATGAAATTTAAGTAAGAACGAGAACAGTAGCGAAAAATAAACTTCGTATCCAATGAGATGTTATAAAATAAATCGTAACCAATGAAAATAGAGTGTGCATCATGACGTAATAGTTATGTCACTTCTATTTTTAGTAACATCACGTGATGTCAAAGATGAGTTTTCTATATTTAGTCACGTGAGGGAAATTTTAGCATCGAACAAAAGCAAGTTATCTCACTATTCTATTGGAGAACACCTATAGTTCGAGAAAGGAATATTTTGATGAGATGATTGAGTCTCTTCATTGTCAGTTTCCTGGATCGGAGGAAGAATAAGGTCTTTGAAATTGGGCAGATTGAAGGGTTCTGGTTTTTTAGAAAATGAGTCAGCATGCTTGGAGAACATGTCTTCTACCCACCAAACACCGTAGTGATTTATGTCACGAGAGTACGGGAACATAATACCTTTGCTGTCTTTCAACGGGTGAAACCCTTGTTCTTTTCGAATTCTTTCAATGGTTTCAAAATAAGTTTGGAGAGAAAGCAATGAATTGTTGACTTTTTCTTCGGCTAGGTGGAGGTTATGATGTCTAGCTGCCTCTAAAGTTCTCCACAAATCCTTCGGAAGTGTCAAGCTAGTAGTCTGTGTTTTAATTGTTACTCTAGTGCAATCCACCTCAAAAGATAATTCCAAATTGTTATCGGTTACTACCGTTTTAAATATTGATGCTTCCGTGATAGGAACGTAATCTAAATCTGAATGAAAAGTAGAAAGAAAAGATGTTGAAGGAAGTAAAGGAAGAATTGGAGTATTTTGCATTTTTTAGGCTACTTATGTTCAACCGAGACAAAAGACAAAATGAATCGATAATGTTTTTCAGCATCATCATTCCAAAATCAGATCTGACAAATTATGTAATTGGCTAAAAAAATCAGAAATGGACATTTTCAAAACAATAATACAACTTTTTCTGAAATCGGAAAATCGGAACTTCAGTTTAAAACGACACAGTAAAACGCTATTTTAAACAAAAAATTGATTTAAAAAATTGTAAAATCTGTAAAAATCAAAAATAAAAAATTGTAATTTTTTGTTAATATGGGAATGTGTGGGTAAATGACCTTATTAATTTGTTGTTAAGACGCTATCTTACTAATCCCGTTAGTGTGAACAGCTTGGGTATCATACTGTGAGGTACATTTTTGAAAATCACGTAAGCTGTACATAACTGTGAGTCATCATATCTAATGTAATATTTAAACATTTTATAGCTAATCCCCTTCGTGTGAACAGCTTGGGTGTCATGCTGTGAGGTACGTTTTTGGAAATTTACATTATTGAAGTGTAAAATGGTAGGGGGTCAATGACCTTACTGATTCGATGTTAAGACACTGTCTTGCTAATCCCTTTAGTGTGAACAGCTTGGGTGTCATGCTGTGAGGTACACTTTTGAAAATTTACATTATTAATGTGTAATATGGAAGGGCGTCAATGACCTTACTGATTCGTTGTTAAGGCACTGTCATGCTAATCCCCTTCGTGTGAACAGCTTGTGTGTCACGCTGTGAGGTATATCTCTGGAATTCGACATTAGTAAAGTGTAATATTGGAATGGGTAAATGACCTCACTATTTTGTTATGGAGGGATTATCTTGCTAATCCCTTTCGTGTGAACAGCTTGGGTGTCACGCTGTGAGGTACATCTTTGGAAATTTACAATTAGTAAAGTGTAATATGGGAAAGGGTAAATGACCTTATTAATTTGTTGTTAAGGCACTGCTAATCCCCTTCGTGTGAACAGCTTGGGTGTCATGCTGTGAGGTACATTTTTGAAAAGTCGTACGTAACTGTAAATGAGTCATCCTAAATTTTTATTGAAGGATTATCTTGCTAATCCCCTTCGTGTGAACAGCTTGGTTATCATGCTGTGAGGAGGTACATCTTTGGAAATTGGAGGGTAGGAGGCTATACCTAATGTTAATACATAGGTACTTCCTTTTACCCCCCCCCCCCCCTGATCTGCTTAACTATTACTACTTGTGCTGTATCGCCAAAGTTTTTGGAAAGCTTATATTTGATCAATTCCATGAACACAGTCGCGACAAGTTATACGAAAATCAGTTGGGGCTCAGGAAATGGAGATCTGTGGTAATGTAATTTCTCCTCTCTCTGGATTCCATTTATCATAAGTACAACGATAAAGAGATAACCGATTCAACTGTTTGGTATCTCGATTTTGCAAAGCCATTCTACAAAACGGATCATTCTGTACTCACAAAGAAACTAGACAATTTTGAAGTCAAAGGAAAACGTTGCCACTAATATACCATAACAATCGGGAACAGTTAGAAAATACCAACGAGGACTGCTCTTAGTTGGAGCACGTGGCAAATGGTTTTGCTCAGGGATTAATACTTGGTCCACTTCTCGTCCTAAGTTTTTATAAATGACATGCTTGCTTCAAACCCCTCAATCGAAAGTTATGGCTTTGCTTATTTGAAGTTACTAACAACTGGTAGTCAACAATTTCAATCGGCTGCCTCAGAACTGGAAGAATGAAACAACGACAGCTTCATGGAGGCAAACACGCCAAAGTATAAATTGCTCAACACCAAAGGTAACATGTCAGCAAGTTTAAATCAAAATTCTTCCTCATTGATATCCAAAAGGACCTGGGCTTAGTGATTTCACCAGCTTTAACCTGGAATGAGAACTGCAACTTAAGGGTTCTAAAGGCAACAAGAGTGCTTTTCTCGTTGAAATGAAGCTCATCCCGAAAAGCGACTGGAAAATAAATTGAACTCTTATACAGGCTATGTCACAATCATCATCACCTAATGTTCACAAGCATGGTTCCCAAATCAGCCTAATATGGTAGAATTTGAAATAGTACATATCCTAGCAAACCAAAAAACCTCTGAATTACAAAAGCAACTGATAGAGCTAAACATTCTTCCCCTGAATCTTTACGTAGAAATACATGACCTACTTCCTTTTCTCTGAATAGTTGATGGAAATTATGATAATTCTATGAGTCTTAGTTTCACATGACAACATAGCAGAAAACAATATGAAATCGAAAAGAGCAGGCTGACGCGATCCAGCGATAATTTCTTACATACATTCAAATAACTATTCAATTTTGGCTCGATGCTACGAAAACGGTCAGCAAAATCTTCTGGAAATTCTCCTAAGAACATACAGCTATCTTTACAGATCTATCTGACGCATCATTCCAAAAGTTTTCAACTGCAACGTCTGGAAACATATCGAATAGCAAATTGATGGAGAACTTTCAACAAATCGCCCAAAAGCCCCAGAGAATTGAATTTCATTTCTCTAAGATTCAAAGTCTACTACTACTATTAAAAGCCCTCAAGAGAAGCAACACAGAGCAGAAGTCTAATTGACGCATTTGGAAAAAAAACGTTTGTTCAATCTCGATTTCTCACTCCAATTCAAAGGTACACTGAACGACAAATAAGTTAGCAGTCGCTAGTTTTACAAAGTAAAAGTTCACTTTTTGATGCAATCTTACTCCATCTTGTATGTTTTTTACACTATGGATCCCGTATAACAGTCGTCTTGCCTACCTGTGAAATTCGGATGATACGTAACGCTAACTCGCCAGATAGCCCAATGTAAAGTTGATCCATCCAAGTCTCATAAAAAAAAGAAAGTTATCACTATATCACATTTCAATCACATTTTTTTATCTCTAAGGTTTAACGAGGGTATAACAAATGCAAACGTAATCATAGTTCAACGTGAAAAAATCACATTTTGAGACAACTTTCTTGTTACTGTGAAACTTGGATGAACTCATCACCTTTACTTTGTTTTTTCTGGTAAGTGAACGTTGCGTTTTGTCTGAATTTCAGGATTTTTTCCGTTTGTGTCTCGCAGTTCGTGATGCACCACCCAGTTTTAGAGCACGTGCCATTACATCGGGGAGCACGTGCCATTACAAATAATATGCACCCACTAATCTGGGGGGGGGGGGGGTTGCACAAAAGGAAAAGATCCGAACTTCATAAGTAGGCAAGAGGACTGTTTTTATCGCTCCTGTACTACTTCGGCGTGACTAAAATCGCCACTAATTTGACTTCTCAACTGACGTGAAAAAGCCGAAAAAGGTCTGAACAGATCTTAAAAAGAGGCAGCTCTCCAACAAGATCCAAATACTTTGTAAAAACGGTTATAAAAAAAACCCAGTTTAGCATAAATTCCCCCCACTGAGGTAAGGGGAGGGTTGGAACAACTAGATTGTTATGTAGCGTCTGTTACAACTAATTTAGTTCAAATATACCTCCCCTCAATTGTAAATGGGAACTAAAAAAGATTGGAACTAAAAACATTTTTTAACCAAACAACCATATGCTTACCTACCCCCCCCCCCCCGCATATCTGTTATAAAACCAATTAACATTTGACGTCAGTTACATACGTAATAATATACCAGTAGACTTTAGGTGCGATTTTTCTGCTCTTTGTCAGCCTTATCCTTTCTATTTTCCCTCTTCCTCTCTCTCAATCTAATCACTTATTCCCATTTCCTACTTTTTCTCCTTGTGTTTGAAATGCTCTTCAGCAGTTATGCTCAATCTGAATGAAAAGAGGAATATTTAACATTTCTAAAAGGTATTTATGACAGCAGAGCCCCGGGTACTCAAATAGCTCTGTGTTATATGTACATATTTATGTGTTATAAGCTCAGCGCTAATGTCATCTCATAGAGTAGGGTTATGATGAGTTTTTCTGAACAGGGCAGGTATAAACGAAAGTGTGGTTATAACTAGCAGGTTATATATGATGAAGCGATAACCTGAGAACTTGAATAAATAACGCACTGAGCTGAAATATTTCTGTATAATCTCATCTCAGAATTAGAGGAATTTTTTTGAGTTGCCGTGGGTAGTTTTCAAAGTAATTCTAAATGAATAAATATGCTGTTATTGTTCCACAATTCTCTATTAACTGCATTAATATTGTTACTACCCCTCGTTATGAAGTTCAAATCACAATCAGCACCAAAACACACCTAAGGTAGTTCATACTGATAGGGAAGTGAGATTTCATTTCACGAGAGGGAAAAGACGCAATTTGATATCAGTTGGTGAATGCAAAGAGACATTTACACAGATGTTACTGCTAGTAGTATACATAGCTGTGTAGTGACCATTATTACATGTTTTAAGATAGGCAATACCATATAAGGAAGGATAGAGGGGGACATGGGGGAAATTTCCAACAATAACTTTAAACGTCCATTTATACCCTCTATCCTTCCTTATGTGGCATTGCCTATCTTAAAACATGTAATGTCCCCCCCCCCCCCGTAATAGTTACTACACAGCTATGTATACTACTACTGCTTGTAATTTAATCACAGGATAATTCAAATTAGGTTCGTCCGCTCGTTAAAATATCGATTTCGGATCTGCGGAAGAAATTGTGGTTATTATTTTGAACATTATGATGGCCCGTGTAACAAGAAACAGCATCTATTTACATTTTCGATCTTTTTAAATTAAAAATTGACTTGTGTTCCAACCATCAGCTTTTTCGGTGGAGCGATATCATTGAAGCGGCTTTCTGGGAGAAAATTTAAGGAATGGGAAAATTGCAAAAGGCTACCCGTAATTCGCCGCTAGAGTCCTCCAAACATTACTTGTAATTGCTCGCAAATGAAGTTATCATTTTTGAGCACATTCTTATGCCTAGTTTTATCAAAAATTTCCAGGTACCTCATTTGTTTTAAGAAGTTGCTTTTGTTTTGATGTAAGCGTGAGCGGATTTTAATTATTCTGTCTACTTCCTTTTTCTAAACATTCTGAAGTACAAATAAAAAATACATCAAAAAGGGTTAGAAAAGTTAAGCTCATAAATGACTTTGATCTAATGCTTGCTAATATAAATTTTGACGTTGCCTTTAGTCGCTCTTTGTCACGAAAACGGCAAACGAGGCGTAAATTAGCTTTACTTATCTTAAGCTAGCCACAACCAAATTTAGCCTCGTTTCAGTCCTTTATGAGTAATTCGTCCCACGTTAGCTGATTACGTTTTTGTTCTGTTGGGTTTTTGGCTCCACTGCCACTGCTACTAAAAGCAGTGATGGATTATTTAATTACTCTCAGATAGTTTTTCTTCTAATTACTCTCAGATAGCTTTTCTTCTAAATAATTCATTACTCTTGAACGAAGTTTGAAGCAATTATTGTAAACGTGTTGGTCTCTTAACGACTTGAAGAGGTGTATTGAGATTCCAGTTTTTCGCGACTCGAAGAAGACTATTGAGATTCTACTGTTTTTTTTTAGCTGACGCAAG
Source organism: Convolutriloba macropyga (assembly GCF_964194025.1). Lineage (NCBI taxonomy): Eukaryota > Metazoa > Xenacoelomorpha > Acoela > Convolutidae > Convolutriloba > Convolutriloba macropyga. The sequence continues at coordinate 27,723,304 of NC_134481.1, read as the reverse complement.
TTTGTCATGACTTGAACTTTAAATTTTTATTTTCGAGCATTGACTTCTGTTTTAGAACTTTGACTTCTGTTTTCGATCGTTGGACTTTAACAATAGCTTAGTTTGTAATCTATAGTAATTTTTAAGTGCTGGTAATATTCAAATTGAAAAAGTCGCTTCGAGAATTTTTGCTCCCATAGAAGTTCCTCCTACATATCTGACCTACCCTACCCCTCCCTCCTAAACCTCCCCATCCTGCATCCCCTCCCACCTATCCCCCCGTCCCCACACACCCTATACCTATCACCCTACCTACCCCCAAACGTGCTGCCTACCCATTCCTAACTGAAAATTGGTTGTGTCCAACTATATATATTGCAATGTTTGCTTTTTTGTTGATGTTTGAAATAAGTAGGATTAATTGAAAATACTTTTGCACGATTCTTCGAGTCGTTTCCGGTATTCTACTGGCTATGTTTCTTTAGCTGATGCAAGTTGGTTCATGACTTGAATTATTGACTTTTGTTTTTGAACATTGACTACTGTTTTAGAACGCTGACTTCTTTTCGAAGACTGCACTTTAACAGTAGCTTAGCTACTAATACATAGTAATAATGAACTGCAGGTAATACTCCAGGTAAAAAGGGCATTATGAGAAGTTTTCTTTCCATGGCAGTCTCTTCTCGCTATTTAAACTGCAGACCCCCACCTGCCCCACGATCTGTTCCTCCCCCACCGCAACCATCTCCCCCTTCTTTACCTACCACCGCCTCATTTTTTAAAACCTGATAGGCTGATAATTTCTGACGCCAGTTTGTTCATGGCTCGAACTCTGGATATTTGTTTTTGAGCATTGACTTCTGTTTTAGAAGGTTGCCTTCTGTTTTTGAACATTGGACTTTAGAGCAGTAGCTTAGTTTCTAATATATAGTAATTTTGAACTGCTGATAATATTCATGGCGAAAAAGTTGCTTCGAGAATTTTTGATCCCATATACGTACTTACTACCGAACTGACTTATCCCCCTTACCCCCCGTCCTACACGCCCTCCCACCTATCCCCCGTCTCCTAACCCCCTATACGTATCCCCCTACCTACACCCACACCTGCCTGGCCATTTCTAACTGAAAATTGATTGCGTCCAACTATATATTGCAATGTTTGTTTTTTTGATATTTCGGACATAGGTAGGGTTCATCGAATGTTTTTATTGCACGACTCTTCGAGTTGTTTCCGGTATTCTACCGGTTATGTTTTTTAGCAGACGCAGATGTTAAGTTTTTTCGTTACTTGAACTTTTTACTTTTCAAACATTGACTTCTGTTTGTTACTAATACATAGTAAATAGTTACTAACACGTAGTTTTAAGGAACTGCTCGTAATACTCGATGTCAAAAGAGCATTTTAGAAGTTATCTTGCCATAACAGTCCCTTATCACTATTCAAACTGCAGACACCCGTCTGAAGCAGGCTGCAGTAGATTAGAGCTCCCACTAGTCGTCTGAGGGCAATTTCTCCGACGTTAGTCGGGTATGTTTTTTAATTGCTGCCGAACAAATCTCGGGGTAAATATTGAAAACTTGCTTGCTATTTATGCAAAACTTTTTCTTGACCTGATCTTATTCAAAAATTAAGCCTGCTGATAAAACGTAAGCGATTATAAGATTTCAGGTTACAAGGACGTGAAAGCTGTGGGGGTAATGGTTCAGTCTAACACGCAGAAGGTCGCGTGTTTGAACCGCTCCTTAGTGTCAGTTTTTGCACCCAAAAATTATTTGGGCTAACGCCCCCTTTTGTATAACTGCCCTGCCTGTCGTTCAAGATCAATTTGTCCGACGTTAATCGGTTCATGTTTAAATCAATAGTGCAGTAGTTGTTTTACTCTTGAAACGATCAAGTTTTAATTCTTTTCTGCATAAGAGTTTTCCCGTATCTGAATTTTTGTACTATACTTCTAAAATAGCTCCGGGTTAAATTTACATATGCCATTTGAAATGATGTGACTATGATAGGCTGTTTCTGAAGAGGAAGTAACGTGAATATGAGTGGATTGAACTCAAGAGGTACGGGGCAAAAAGTTATAAAAAATACACATTTTGTTGCTGAAAATAATACACTAAGAATTTGCACCAGATTTGCTGTTTTTGTTACTTGCCATTGCTGATTTTTTATAATTTTTTGCTCCTGGCCTCTTGATTTCAACCCACTCATATACACATTACTAGAGGGTTGTAAATGAAAACATGAACTTGCTGATTAAATAACTCATAACTCGGTGAGCTGAAGTAATTCTCTAGGAGCAAATCTGAATTCAAGAAGACTTTAAACTTAGATGTCGTGGGTGGTTTTCAACTTGATTTCTAATTGAATGTCTGGTAACGGATTTTGTGCACAATAAAGGTTCTACTTAAAAATTAGCCTCGTAATCTTAAAATATATTGTTGGAGCTTAGCTTGCGTCAACAAAATCGAGGCTGAATTATTTTCTGCATGAAGAAATCAAATGATTTAATGTGTTGGTTTTGACACTGTTGTCTGTCGGCATAGCTCTCTGCAACCGATCAGAAGTTGTCATGTTTGCGACGCCAGAAGTGAAAAATGAACAAAGCGACGTTTCAAAAAACCTGCCACAGTTTAAAATAACCAATGTACAAAAATTGTTCTGTGGTTTGTTCGCGGAAATACATTTATGGTAGCGAATTGCAAACAAGCAATCATGCAAATGTGATAGCGAGCTATTGTTGGCTTTCTCTTGGTTTTTTGCAATCCAAAGGATTTGGATGGTATTGGTGCGCTGTGTTTAATCGTTCCCAAATGAAGTTTATGGCAATTATTTTAGTCCTGTTGGTCTTTTTATGCGATTTTTCGATTGACCGATTTTTCGTCTGGCCCATTTGACTTTTCGTCCTTGAAAACGGGATAAACAGGTAGCGCCCAGTGGTCATTAAGTTTCATTAGATTACCTTAGCCGCGTTCAGTAGTGCTTCAGGTGCTTAGAGTTGTCATGTTGTGAAGCTACTTGGAAGGCCGTAGTTTATGGTTAAAATGTCATTTTTAGGAGTTTTGAGCCCAAAATATTGCATTTTTTCGCGTTTTTTGTTAGCACAGTCTGAAAGTGCGGCTGGTTAAAGTTGATAAAGGTCTTTTGCAAGACATGCTTACTTTTTATGAGCATTCCAGGAGCTATATCTTTTGGTAATCCAAACAAAATCACGCAAATTTATACTATTTTTCACAATTTTTTTTCAAGCTTTTTGAAAGTTTTTTTTTCGTTTTTGAGTGTTTTTATCCCTAAGTGTCAAGGACCCTCCTCTAGGGTTTTACAATGGGGTTTCTAGTTGTAATGGAATGGTTTTCAACATTTTTACGTCACGAATGTTAGCATTTTTTCTACGTGACTTTCAATTTTGTTCAATTTTTTTTGATATTTATTGTCATTATTCAGGTTTTTCAGCCGCAGGGTTTAGAGTACCTCCCCTAGGGTTTGATAATAAGTTACTGGAAACTTTTTTATTTGGCATGGATTATTTTTCAACTCTTAATATCACAAATTTTAGCTATTTTATTATAAAAATTGCAATTTTAGAGCCCTTAGAGCCACGGAACCTCCTCTAGGGTTGCTGCATACATTCCAGATGTAATGGTCTGTTTTTCAAAATTCTATCACAAATTTAACCATTTTTTAAAAAAAATGTTTGCAATTTTTTCAAGTTTTTTGAATATTTTTTATTTTTCCGGTACCGAGGGCCCAGTTTCGGGAGTTTATGGAGTGGTTATTAATATTTTAATTACTCGAGATTTAGCAATTTTTTTAATAAAATTGACAAATTCAAATTTTTGGAAAATTATTGTTCCAAATTTATGGATCTTTGAGCCAATGAAACTATTTAAGGCTTGGTTTAGTCTCTTGAAACAATGATATGGTTCTGATGATGTTATTATCACGAATTTTAGCAAGATTTTGTTAAAATTTGCAATTGCTTTTAAAGTTTTTGAATATTTTCCTTTGAGTTTAACGATCATTTCTGGCCAACGAAAGTTTTTATGTCTTGCAGATGGGTTTCATGACAGAACTCAGAGATAAAAAATGGTTTTGAAGACTATTTTTGCTCCGAAATCTGGAAACTTTAAATTTTTAACTTTTCATATTTTATGTTTTAATTACTAATCTAGAGTCAAATCTATCATGGAAAAAATTCTTAGCTCTCTCTCTCTCTGTCGGTTGGAGTTTTTTTCCATTTTTCTCGGTCGCTTTTTATCTCTCTCTCTCTCTCTCTCTCTCTCTCTCTTTCCTTAACTCTTTTGTTGATGCCGCACTTTAGCTGCTATTATGTGGCGTGATGCCATCTTCTATTAACCTCATTGGCGCTGAAATAGGGTAGAGATGTTTTTTTCATAAATGAGCCGACTAGCACGTTTTAGGAAATCATTGTTAGTTGCTCTCAAACGAAGTTTGTTGCATTATATTAACCATGTTGGTTTTTTTGCAATTTATCTTTTGACCGATTTTTTGTCTGAACCATTTGACTTTTCGTCCTGAGAAACGTGATAAAGAGGTAGCGCCCAGTGGGCATTAAGTTCTTTTATAGATTTTCAGCTCATCAGTCTCCAAATATGCGGTTCACAGAAACTGTTTTGGAGACTCATACTTATTGTGTGAAGGGCGGTTCTTATAAATTGATCCCCCTCCCACCGTTGCCCCTCCCGCTCTTCCTCACCCCCACTACGGTGCACCCCTGCCCGCTGCGCTCACCTCACGCCCCTTCAATTCGCCCGATGTTAGTCGGTTATGTTATTTTTTCATCTCCACACTTTTTCGACTTTTTCATAAGGAAGTCGAATTAGAGTTGATTTAGTTACGCTGGATTAGTAAAGGGAATTAAAAATCAGCAGATTTGTAGCGTGATTTTTTTCAATTTACCTTTGGTGTGGAGTGAGAAATGGAGATTGAACAAATTTTTGGTTTTTGAAATGGATTTTTTGCCTGCGAGGCAAATTGCTTTCCGCTACCAGTGTTTTTTTTTTCTTGAGTGCTAAACTTTTACAAATTTTTTAGTTGCAATTGACTGAATCACTAATGTACTTTATGACTCATTTGTGACAGGTTTCATTGGATGCTAATGAATCATTAGAAAATCTACCGGATAGCTTGACTTCAAAATATTGGTGTTTATGACTGACCTTGTCGGTTTTTTATGTTAATCCGTTTTTTACCCGTTTTTTTTGCTGTTCTTGGGGTCTTTTCACTTATCCTCAATATTAGCAGTATTCCCAGGCCTTCTTTTTCTAGTGCGGAGTGTTTGATCAATTCACTGGCTTAAGAATTTTGAAATTGTGTGGTATCATCCGGTAAATGAATTTAGTACTGAGTTTTTTTGAGGCCACTGATTCTCAATACGAGTCTGATTTTTGTCAGATTTCTCATTTTTTAACCTCTGTTAATACTTTGTCTCACTGATTTCTGCAAGATTGTTGCATGGTATACGCAACCTAAGGACGTATTGTGTCACTAGTTTTTTGTTTGTTGCGTCAAGATTTTTGTTACGACCATATGACGCACGCTCACTTCAAATGTACTTGAGATCTTCACCCTCAAATAGACTTACTTACTCTAAGGATCTAATCTAATTTGAGGCCAGCGGAATGTATTTCACTCTAAATGAAGTTTATCTGCGGCCAGAGCAGAAGGGAAACAGCAATCAGTAATAAATTTTTTGTCAAAATGTAACAGCTCAGCAATTAGTAGAAACAAAGACTGCTTTTTGAGACTGCAGATCTACGAAGGTACCGCAGCTATTTTCTAGCAATCTAGAAGCTATGTTTGTTAATTCCTCCGCTCTTATCTTAACAATATAATTATCGAATGACTTTTTCACACTGACTTGATTTTGAGAGTTAGTAATCGATCTAATTTTGTATTTTAATCAGGGGGGCTCAATTACTTATGCTATTTGTTCGTTGTAATGTTTAAAAAGAAAGTCAAATCAAATAAGTTTGAAACCTTCGCAACATTAATGTTCTTGTTGGTTTCTCACTTTGCGTTTCAGAAGAAAGTTAAAAAATTAATTATAATTTGCTAGTGTACTTTTGGAAAAGTGTCCAAATACTGAGCTATTGTTCTCAGAAGCAACTATAATTTATCATTTGTATTTTTCAGCCAATGTCAATGGTCTCAACATAAAGGTTATCGAGCAAAAGGGTGCTAACCAAATGTGTGCCGCATGAACCTTTGATCCTTACTGATAGATTTCTCATTTTCAATGAAAGAATACACAAACTTGATATTATAAAGGCTTTTGTATTTTGGATAACTGGCCAGGGTGGTAAAAACCTTAGTTATAACCGGCCAGATCTGTTGATCAGTGATTTGTTTGGTTGATGGCTTCTAGGGATCTAGCCTGCTTGGCTTTTTATAGAAATTAACTAGGGTCTGAAACGATAGCTGAACTAAAAATGTATATGTAGGTTACTCACAGCGTTTATCTTGAAGTCGCATGTGATATGCTACAAAGTTTGTAGATACACGCGAGTTTTTGATATCACAGCGAGGCTTCTCAATCAGTGACTTGACTCTAATCTGAGTTCTTTATTTTTGATTTAGCTTCATACAGAATTGTGAATTGTTAGTATATACGTTAAAGCATATTCAAAAATATGTATTGTTGAAGAGTGAAATTGCTTATGGTGGTTGCTCGATTTATGCTTAATAAAATAATAAATAATTTAATCTTTAAATAATTTGTTTGGTGGGAATTTTAATGATTTGTGTGGTGTACTTCAGGAAGCGAGGATCTATCGACGACGGGGCCATCAAATCACAATAGCAGCGCAAACAACAGACGTCTCAGCCAGCTAGACGAGGATCAAGTATTCAGACCCAACAACGCCACCCTATCTTCTAAAAGTCCCGAGAAACATTACAGTAACAACAGCAGTTCCAGCAGATCATCCAAAAGCTCTAATCAGAACAGATTGTATCCAGATGCAAAATCTGTAGAATCATCTCCTAGTCGTTTTAAAGTGCAGCTTACAAAAGACCATTTGTCCAGCGTGAACAAAAGCGGCAAAGTTAACAACTACAAAGATTCCTACGAACTATCAACAACAAAGATTACCGCGTGTTCCTATCAAAGTTTTGAAACTGATGGAGGTAAGTTGAGTGCAGTTGACCTCAGGCTGGACTACAGACGAAGCTCCAATTCCTCAACCGGTGATTTACAACCGCAAATTGAAATCAACGGATCCAAGCGGTATAAAAAGAACCTAAGCAACCAGTCCTCGCACAGTTCTCGAAGTTCGCCTAAAAGACACGGACCAAATCACATGCAAAAGTCACCGAATCGCAGCTTGGTCGGTGAAAGCTCAGACAGCGATCGAAACTCACCAGCGGTCATATTCAAAATGGGAGATTCCAGGAACTCGGCGTCCGGAGACTGGACTCAAAGTATGGACGGTGGATATTACGGAACTGGTGGAAGCAGTTTGGAGTCGTCGCCCTCCCGGCATAACCAGGCTATACCTCTGGAACGTCTGGACGTTAATGAGGATACTGATCTGGTTACCACAACTACAAAAACGATTAATTACTCCACAAGCTTTAAGTACAACGTTGAGTCGTGCGGGGATAACGATGTTAATAATACGAATAATACATTTACAAATAGTAGCTCTACTTGTGAGGTCAAAGGTCGTTTTAACGGGAACACTGCGGGGTTGTATGTTGACGATGAGGATGATTATGCACTGGAGGGAAATGAAATTGACAGTCGGGGATCGTCGAAGTCGACTAAAAGAGCGTCTGTGCCTTTGGCAGTTGTAACTGAACTCTAAAACTCTCTCGGGGAAAGCTGTAGAAAACTTAATTGTAATCAACCCATTCATTCGAACTATCCCAACATCCATTTTGCGATCCCGACCTTTTCTCGGCTATAACAATGCTATAGCAATAAAGGGGGTGTTTTACCGAATTTTAAAGCGGGTACCCAATTTTGAACTCGATCAGGCTTCATTTTTTCAGTTTGTGTTCCTTATCCGTATTAGCACGAAAAATTAAAGCTCTTATATTCAAGAGAAAGACTTAACCTTCGTTAGAATCCTCTAAAAATAACCAAATTTCTGGTTCATGCGATTGCACGATGTGGGGATTAAATAGGTTTGTTTCATGATGTTTAGCAGTGGTAAGCGTTAATGTTATTAAAAAAATTTCAATGGCAATTCCGTAGAATTCAGGTATAGTTGCGCTGTATTGTATTTGTTTGTCTAAAAGAATTCAAAACCTTGTTTTCTGTAACATTCCGCAATTGAATTAATGTATAATTTTGAATTTTATGCCTAATAATGTATAAAAATTAAAAATTATTTTTGCTAACTGTTTTCATGCAAAGCCTTGAGCATCAGAGCCCTACATCTGCCCCCTTTGTAGGCGGGGGAGATCATAAACCAAGACAGTTAGGTCCTGGTGCTTCGAATTGATTTTGTCGGTCAGTAAACGTTTTGCCTCTGAATTCGCAACTTCTGTTGTGCATTGAGAGCCCGGGCACAAGCCGATGAACAGAATTTGAAGTAACTGCTGCGCAATCACGTATACCTTTTAAACCATACATTGTGCAAATTAACCTCTGGCTTTGAAGGTAAGAATTTTGCTTTGGTAAAAATCTCACTGCTGTTTCAAAAAAGGTTAGAAAACAACAACAGGTATTAATGTGTCTGAAAGTGAAACGACTGATTCGAGATTACAGGCAAAAAATTAATTTGCAATAAATTTTTTGCGGAAATAGGCAAATACTCTGGTGATTTTGTTCACCTAAAAATCCAAAAGTTGGAGAACTGTTCTGAAAAATTCAATTTTAGAGTTCTGAAAAAATCTACGAAGTCAACAAATTAGACCTTAAATAACCGGGTCGAGGATTTGTACATTCGTTGGCTGTAAAAACCGGAAAAATGAATGTAATAAAATCGGCGGAGAGTTGTCGTTATATAGGAAAACACCTTGACACAAAACTGTCGATTGAAACACATCTAAGCGTAGTTTTAAGAACAAAGGAGGTTGCATTCGGACCAATATATCTGCTAAGAAATCATATACTTTTAGAAATAAGGCCCCATGTTTTCAAATATTTAGTCCTTTCTCATCTTCATTCAGTGGAATTTTTTTGCAAATATTGTCGGCAAAGAATATGCAGCGTATAAATCGACAGATGAACTGGTGCATTAAGTTTGCTATTTGCGTCGTAAGTATGATAATTGCCGTGAAATTATTCTCAAATCACATGTCCTACCAGATTAATTAATTATTTTGTTGTTTAGACGGATAAAAAACCATACACACTTGACTCAGTTGGGTACATCCGAAAATTTTAAAATTTGAATACATCCAACGGTTATAACTTTCAAAATAACATGAACAAACGTTTACATGAACAAACACCTTAATGGGTAATAGTTACTGGGTAATGTTCATTAGTAGTTTCATGTATAATTTTGATTATATCGAAACATAATTTTAATCATTCTAAAGGCATGTAAACTCGAACCTTTTGGTTATATTATTATCAATTTACATGTTTGGAGATTTATAAATCTTTGAACAGAAACTGTACCTGTTTCAGGTAAGATACCTGTACCTGTTTCAAGATTAGACAGAGAGATTGCTTGAGCAATCACAAAGAACACGAGTACGGAATTTTTATTGAGTCTTTTTTGATTGGTATTGTTAATAGCCGCCCTCATCTTCTCAGCCGGCTATTATTGCGCTCGTATTTTTACAATTCAAAAATTTTACAATTGGGGCGCTGTCTTTTTTTTAAGATCTGTTCACACAATTTCATGATTTTTGAAGTCAACTTGGAGTAGTGATTTTGGTCAAGCCGAAACAGGAAATGGAGCGAAAAAGCGAGTGGTTTTTTACAATTCAAAGAATTTGAATTGTATTGGGGCGCTGTCTTTTTTTTTAAGATCTGTTCACACATTTTCATGATTTTTGAAGTCAAATTGGAGTAGTGATTTTGGTCACGCCGAAACAGGAAATGGAGCGAAAAAGCGAGTGGTTTTGCGGCGTGAAATTTTTTCGCTCTAATTTTAAAATACAGTGAGAATACGGTGTTTGAACAAAAATTCGCTTCATCGGTAGTGGTTTTTTGTTCACATGCGGCAATTTCACTTTGATTTTTACTGTTTTTTCGATTTTTTGGATCGGATTTTTTTCTAAATGGTTTTTCCAATCCATTCACAGTCCGTTCTAGGTCTAGTTTTCTGTTTAGTCAATGAAAATTCTTTGAATTGTACGTCAGGACTTGTCCTGCTATGTTTTTTTACTTCGTCAAACTTTTTTCGCTTTACCATTTTGCCGTTTTTTCGACATTTTGCGTGAAATCTTTTTGACTTCTCTAGGCTAGTTTCTCTCTTCTCTCATTCTTCTAAAAGTGAATTTGAACATCAGTTGCTGAGCAAAACAATTCAAAATGAACAGAGTCGGTATAAAAAATTGAAGTCAGAACTAGAAACGGGATAAACCCATAAAGCCCAATTTTAGATGCCCGCTATTTGAACGTCGTTCCTATAAGTCTTAGTTACCACCTCTAATGCTTATTGGTGTTGATAGTAGCCCTTGTAGCCTCTCTCTAAGAAACAGAAGTATGTTCACCTACGAAATGCCATCAAAATAAATCGGACTTAAAAAATATTTTTGCACAAAAATCTTTTTTTTTCAATATTGTAAGAGAATGTAGATAAGGATTCAATTACATTGTTCTAGACAGTTTGTTAAGTTTTTTATATCAGTTTTAAGTTGTGGGAACAACCAACTCGTTTTGGTTGCGATAAGGACAAAAGTCAATGTTTTTTCAAGTTTTACTTCTGACTTGATTGTTGCACGACATGCTCCAGGGGAAAGAGGAGGCCAACTAACACATCACAGACGTTTGACCAGGTCGTCGAAGGGGGTGTAACCCAAGTTGCCTAGAAAACCGTTTCGAAAAAGGTCAAGAAAAAATTGGGCGAATCAGCCAAAACGCGTGCGAGGGCGGAGACCGGGCGAACGTAGGTGCCGTAAGCCGTTTTCACCTTGACCACACGGTGTTGCCCATCTCGTCCAGGGTAGACTTCGAGAACACGTCCAAGGGGCCAAATTCCACGTGGAGTCATATCTTTCAGAATCCAAACGATGTCGTTGACTCTGAGTGGTGTTTGGTCACTATCGCTCCATTTGGATCTCTTTAACAGTGTTGGAAGATACTCTTTGACGAGTCGTTTCCAGAAATGAATGACCATTTGCTGCACATTCTTCCAAGACTTGAAACTGGCGGGTTCTTGGCTGTCGAACTTTCCAGGTGGGAGAGAGTTGAATGATCTGTTGATCAGAAAATGGTTTGGCGTGAGAGGCATTTCATTTTCTGGAATGTCAGCGACAATCGTTAGTGGTCTGGAGTTTAATATAGCTTCGGTCTCGACCAAAATTGTCCTGAACACATCAAGCGACAGTCTTCCGGAGCCTAGAATGATCAATAGAGTGCGTTTCGCGTCGATTATTTGCTCCGACAAATTGCGTGAAATTTCATGCGTTGCTAACACATGCTTTGGAGAGTTTTCAGCACTGAGCTATCTTGTGGAAAGAAATGCTGGCGCTGTTAGCCACTTGGCTGGTATTTCGTCTGGATTGAGACCACGGGTCCCGTGGTCAGCTGGATTTTCTTTGGTGGTAACGTGTTTCCATTGGTAAGCATCAGTTGATGCAAGGATTTCTTTGAGGCGATTCGCAACAAAGGCAGGTTGCTTCTTGGTTGTCGATAACCAATCAAGTACTACTTGACTATCTGTCCAGATTGTAGAGCGAGTAATGTGAAACGATGACTCTTTCATGATGGTTGAAAGGATGCGCACTCCGATGACTGCGGCTTCCAACTCTAATTTGGGTATGCTGATTTGTTTAATTGGAGCAACTTTGCATTTGCCTATTAAGTAACAAGTTTCAACATCAGTGGCTAAGTCAGGAACTGTTTTCAAGTATGCAACGGCTGCAACTGCTACAGCTGAGGCGTCGACAAATACACGGATTTCATTTTCACTTTCTGGTGAATGGCAACTCTTATTGAGAGTTCTGTTCAATGTCACTTCTGGTGAAGAAAAGTATAAGTCCAAATTCTTTTGAAGTGGTTTAACTACTTGAGGGGCAACTTGTTCATCCCATTTTTCCCCAAATTTCCACAGTTCTTGAAGAACTATTTTGAAACGGATCGTTGATGGCGACATTATCCCAATTGGGTCGAAGATCGAGGAGACAAGACTAAAGATCTTACGTTGAGTGTACGCTAAGGCATCTTTTGGGAAATCAGCGAGAGGTTTCATAAGAAAACAGTCTTTCTCAAGATTCCATTTAACACCAAGAACTCGAACAATATCTGTCTGGTTGTCTCTGTCATCTGGAGGGATTTGGGTTAGGACTATAGAGCTGTTTGAAACAAATTTTGTGAGTCGAAACCCACCAGTTTTTAGACAATGTTTTGTTTCAAGAACTGCCTTACAAGCGTCTTTTTCTGTTGCATGTGATTGGATGTAGTCATACATGTAAAAGTGCTTTCTGACGGCTTTGAGGGCCTCTGGGAAATGTTGAATGTTCTCTTTGGCACAATGGTTAAGAACGTATATTGCGCACGAAGGCGAGCAATTTGCTCCAAAGATGAGTCTGGTAAATTGGTATTGTTGTATCTGATTGTCTGCTAACCAGAGAAATCGAAGAGCAGATTGATCAATCTGATGGATGGCGATTTGCATAAACATGCCTTCGATGTCCGCAAGGACCGCCACGGGATGTTCTCGAAATCTCATAAGGACACCTAAAAGGTTATTAAGGAGATCTGGTCCAGTAAAAAGGTTTGAATTAAGCGATTGGCCGCGGAATTTTGATGCGGCATTTGCAACTCGGCGGACTTTTCCGGGCTTATTGATATTTTCCACAGGATGGTGTGGCAGGTACCAAATTCTGTCTGGTTGAGGATCTTGCATTTCCACCGGTTTGACATAGTTTTTCTCGAGATCTGTCAAGAGAGTCTTATTGTATTTTTCTTGCAACGAAGGTTTACGCTGAAGGCGTGTGTTGAGGCTTTTGACTTGGTTCAGTGCAGAATAGAAGTTAATTTCCAACTTTATTTCTGATTTCCAGGGCAGTTTGATTTCATATCTCTCACCATTGTGATTGATGGAGTTCTTCAAAATATCAAGAAACTGTTCTTCTTGCTTTGTGTAAACTTGTTCACGGTCCTTCTGAATGCCATCTGCTTCAATACTCCAGAACTGTTGAACAAATTCGTCAAGTCCGGGTTCATCTGTTCTGTTTCTTGAGACATTGAAAATAAATTTCTTCTGCTGACTTGCGGGCTGTTGAGTGGTGGCTGAGATACAATTCTCATATTCGCCAGCGAGGGTCCAACCAAGTTTTGTTTTCACACCAAACGGTTGATTTTGATTGCCAGGTATAACATGTGTAGTGTAGGTGAATGCGAATGCATTAACACCGAGGAGGGCGCCGATTTTGCCATCGGCAATATTTGGGAAATGTATGTGGCGCAAACTGTTGAAGGCATCACAAATTTGATTTAATTCAAAAATTTTTGCAGCTGTGACGTTCAGGGACGGGGTGCTGAACGTTCGAGAGAGTTCAAACGATATTTCAGTTGACTTGTATGGAGTTATTGTGACTGGCTCAACAATTTTTGAGAGGGACATGCTGTTCTCTGTATTGAGAAATTGTAGTGGTACTGACTGTTGAGTTTCAAGGAGAAGCTCAAGAAATTCAGCTATGGCGTCGAAGACAAAGCTGAGTTGGCTACCGGAGTCTACGAGGGCGTAGGTATCGAATGCTTTATCCCCCTTGAGAAATGAAACAGGAAAAAGCTGCAATTGCTCATACCAATTCTTCGGTGTTTCTGAGCATTGGTTAATGCTGAGCGATTGGTTAATTCCATTGCTGTTTAAAATACATCATTGCATGTTTTGCTGGCTTTGGTTGTTGAAAGTTTGGCCATAACGGCTTTTGGGGGCTCTGTTTGTTTGACTTTTGAGAACTGTTGAGAAGATGTTTGACTGTTGAGAAGATGTATTTGGAGTTTGACGTGAAGCTGTACTACTAGACGAAGCTGTTGGATTGCTAACAGAAAATACTTCAGTAGAAAAGGCTGCTGTAGGGCGTTTGATTTGCTTGGCAGGATCATGAAGAGTTGTGTAGTGTAATCCACTGCAAACCTGACATCGTTTTTGCGATGGGCACGATTGTTTGCGGTGTTTGTTGCTCAAGCAGTTTGTACACAAATTGCTTTGGCTGACAAGGTTGTATCGATCACCTGGTGAGCACAACTGATACTCAGGGCAAGTGGCAATGCTGTGTTCTTGTTTGCACTTCTCGCAAGATCGTTTTGTGTTAAAAGTTTTATTCGAAACGTTTTGCGAAGTTGACGGTTGTTTTTGCTGAGGCGCAAAGTTCCAATGTTTTCTACTGTTTTCCACTGATGCGTTGTTGACTGACAATGGGAGGTTGCTTTTGTATGGCTTGGTTTGTAGGTTGTTCAAGTTGACAAACTTTGAGGCTTGAGAACTGATGGTTCTTTGATTGCTTTCTCGACTCACTTTGTCGTAGATTTGAGCTTGGAGCTCTAACCATTGTTGAAAATCGACGAGAGTCGGGTCTGAGCTGAGCTCGGTAAGACAATGTTCAGTCCATTTCAGAACCAAATGATGTGGTGTTTTCTCTTTGGCTTTCTTAATGAGTGTTGTAGACTGGAGGTCTGCTGTAAATCCAAGGTATTGGAAGGCTTGCACAAGTCATTTCAAAAGTGAGGAAAAGGCAATGAAGCTTTGCTTGTTTTGGAGGTTCATTTGCCAGTTTTCGAGCTGGTTAGTGAACGTATTCACAATTATCGTACGATCACCGAAATGTCGGATTATTTCATTCAGTGCTGTCTGATAATAAGATGGATCGCAGGAATAAGCATGGATCAAGTCCTTTGCTTTCCCAATTACAGAAATCTGCAAGTAGGTTATACGATGCGTGTCTGTAATGGAAGGGTTGTTGTGAATCATCGTGTTGAAATTATTGATCCACTCGTGAAAGTGGATCGGGTCACCATTGAAATTCTGAAGTTTCAAAGGTGGCAATTTGATTGAATGTTTGAAATCAACATTTCTTTTTTCCTGTGTTACTTTAGGGTTCGAGTATACTGAGCTTATTTGTTGATTGACAGTGGAAATTAAACTCTGGTTAATTAAAGGCTGGCCTAACTGATTTTGTCCAACAGGATTTAGCGGTTGATTAGTGCACATTGGGGCATGGATCGTGGAAGTTACTGGAGATTGAAAGTTCGATGGAGCTTGTGAGCCATGAATAAACTGGTTGTTACACAACTGACTGGGATGTGTCACACATTTAACTGGGAACGTGCTGGCAATTCTATGTTGACTGTAAACAGGTTGTGGAAATTGCACAGGAGCCGCAATTCCGTTTGATTGTGGAGCTACCTGGTTTGGCAGAAAATTAGGAGCTGCAGGATTTAAGACGGTATTTTGATGCTGTTGTTCCATCAGGGGCACAGTAATTGGAGGGAAACCTGCGGAACGTACCCCAGTTATAGGATTAATACAATGATTGGGTTGTAGGCAACTGTTTTCTGCGACTATTTTATCAATTCTACTTGGAAGATGCGAGGTTCTGTTTGCCACTGTGGGTAAGCAGGGGAGTTTTTGCAGATCACAGTTCAACAGTTGACTATCGAGGTATCCACTTGTTCCTATTTGAATTTGAGAAGGTTCAAAATCCTGTTGCAGATTGGGAAAATTATGGTATAGAGGATTTCTGTTGGCAGTTGAATCCTGATTATTGATTTGATTTGGCAAGTTTAAATTAAAGGTTTTCTCCAATACCGAGTTTTGGGCAAATAGACCATCTGCCTGTAATTGAATAGTTGGATCTGCCAAATTGAAGGGGTTTGAAAGTGAGTGATTACCTGAAAGGTTCAAATTTTGGAATGGAGGCAAAAGGTTCTGCGACGTCTCAAAGTTGTCACTCAAGTTGATTTGAGCTGTTTCAATATCGCAGACATCTCTATTTACCAGGTTGGAGGCAATTTCGAGTTTCCCTGATCTTGTTGGAGAAGTGAATTCTTGTCTGGTATCTTTGTCAAAGCAGGGAAAAGGATTCGGAGCGTTTGTTTGGTTTTCAAGGTTATTTTTCGATTTTAGAAGACTTTCATGAACTTCCTTTTTAGGATTTCTTTGGTGGGCTTCAAGCACATGTTGAATTTGAAGTCCTGGTTCATTAGATGTTTGTAGAAACAATGATGGTTGTCTTGGCCGTGGTGGTATTGGGGGCGGCTGATTGAAGAGGTTACTGCTGGTCTGCTTTTCTTCTATATCGCGCTGATGCTGGATTCGTTCCTTGTCGTCACTGGGCGCAGGTGTTGATTGCCGAGACAGGTTTCTTCTGCTGGAGATCATGCTGACAACGTCTCTAATGCGACTGGAAGACTGACTGAGCTGGCCATCGTCGTCCAACAGATCGACTCGCAGTTTCAGTTCATTGAGGCGAGTTATTAGTGCCGTTTGCCTATTCAATATAGATGATGCAGTGCTTTGATGTGGCTGCTGTCTCATCACTTCCTCTGAGAGTTTTTTGAGCTCTTTTTCCTGGCCTTTGATTTTGTTGATCATCAAAGACAATGATCGGAAACTCTTTTTCTGCTCCACAGTTTTCTCAAGGAGATCGAGCAGTTTTTTCATTGACATTTCTGTCGCTTTGAACATATTGATGGCAAATTGACATTCAGCGCTGTTCTGCTTCAACAAATTGGTGGCTGCTGCTCAGTTGTAGCTGACTGTTGATGGTGTTGGTGATGCAGCTCGTTACTGAAGGTGAAGAACGGCTTTGAGAACCGGAGCGACGCAAATTTTTGATTTGAGAAATAGTTGTCTAAGGTTTGAATGCTAATGATCCTAGTTTTTTCTTGTTCAAAAGACCAGCGACGCAACTTTTCTCAAAAATGATGTCCTAGGATGTGTTTTGTGTGCTAAATCTAGCTTTTTGCACTAAAAAAAACCTAAAAGCTTTCCGAACGTTAGCGCGTTTTAACCGTTTTTCGTTCAACAGACCTAAATAATTGCTTGTTTTTTGTTGAATTAACACAAGTTTCGCTAAAATAGCTGGCGTTAACTGTTTGAACTAGTATGTGTGGCTACTGTGGTTTACAGGAAAACTGTGCCTTGCTACAATTATGTAGTTGAACCAATACTAGACCAGAACTCAAATAATTGTTACTTTAAACTCCTTTTTCATGAAAACTTCAATAAGATCGTCTGTTTCTCTCAAATACGAATAATTTACCAAACAGAAAGCTTATAAAGCTACCCAGGAAATTTTTCCTTAGCTCCCTAACCCTAACCAAACACTATGATTAATGAATACCCCTCACAGTTTTTTGCGAAATTAGAACTTGAAACCTGTTCTTTTTCTAGGAGTTTATTGTTGTTTTGACGGCTAAAGATAAGAAATTAGCAAAAATGAGATGCGTTTAGGCAACATGGGCTACAGAAGGGCTACTGAATGCTAGAAATTTGCAGAGACGAGTCATATTGTGGGAAACTTTAGAATTATTTCGGAAATTGTCTTTTCCGGGTTTTGCAAACCTTTTTCGTTTTCTTCAAAACTGTGTGACTTTATCTGCTCTTTTCACTCTGTCTTCATTATTTACAAAATGCATTGACTGTATTAAACTCTCAAAGCTCTCTCCGACAATTAGCGTCTGAGATCTGCCTTTCAAAAAAAATTGAAAGTAGGAAAAAAGACATCAAAATTTCTGGTGACTACTGGAACCAATTTTCTTTTAAAACTCCTCTTCTGCTGATGGTAACGACTGAAACCAATAGGGATTAAGGGACTTCGCAGACGGCGACGTCTGAGACCGAGGACTTCTGCAAAAAATCAAGTTTGGACGTTTTTTCCAAAAAAAACTAAAATGGTATTTATTTTCGTCAAATGAAAGTTTTGATATTTGGTGTGGCGCCTAAGGACTTTCTATTTACTTCCCTATACAGTTGAAACTATCAAACTGACTGACAATAACTTGTTTTAGGGGTTTGTTTAGTGGTTTATTTGGGAATTCAAATGAATATGTCGTCAGAAAACTAACTTGTGTTTTTGAATTTTCTGAATTCAAAAAATTTTTCTGACATTTCTCATTTATATGATACTGATTAGATAAATCTATGGAAATGGCTTTCTGTTTGACTGCAAATTATTTCAAGAGAGTGTTTTATTGGTTTAATCCGCAATTGAAACGGATATGGATTGAGAAAACTAAATTGTGTTTTTTGAATTTTTTGAAATCAAAAAATTTTTTCAAACATCTCTTATTGATATGATGCTGATGTGATATATCGATCAAAGTGGCTTTTTGTTTGATCGAAATGCAATTCAGAAGAGTGGTTTAATAGTTTTTTCCGCAATTCAAACGGATTTGTAGTCAGAAAACTAAATTGTGTTTTTCGAATTTTCTGATATCAAAAAATTTTTTCTGACATTTCTTATTGATATGATGCTGGTGTGATATATCGATCGAAGTGGCTTTTGTTTGATCGAAAACCAATTCAGAAGAGTGTTTTAATAGTTTTTTTCGCAATTCAAGCGGATATGTAATCAGAAAACTAAATTGTGTTTTTTGCGTTTTCTGAATTCAAAAAATTTTTTCTGACATTTCTCATTGATATGATACCGATGTGATATATCGATCAAAGTGGCTTTTTGTTTGATCGAAAATCAATTCAGAAGAGTGGTGTAATAGTTTTTTCCGCAATTGAAACGGATAGGTAGTCAGAAAACTAAATTGTGTTTTTTGAATTTTCTGAATTCAAAAAATTTTCTCCGACTTTTCTTATTTATATGATACCGATTGGATATATCGATGCAAATAGCTTTCTGTTTGATTACAAACCAATTCAAAAGAGTGGTTTAATAGTTTATTCCGCAATTGAAACGGATATGTAGTCAGAAAACTAAATTGTGTTTTTTGAATTTTCTGAATTCAAAAAATTTTCTCCGACATTTCTTATTTATATGATACTGAGTGGATATATCGATGCAAATAGCTTTTTTTTATTACAAACCAATTCAAAAGAGTGGTTTGATAGTTTTTTCCGCAATTGAAACGGATATGTAGTCAGAAAACTAAATTGGGTTTTTGAATTTTCTGAATTCAAAATTTTTTTTCTGACATTTCTCATTTATATGATACTGATTGGATATATCGATGCACATAGCTTTCTGCTTGATTACAAACCAATTCAAAAGAGTGGTTTGATAGTTTTTTCCGCAATTGAAACGGATATGTAGTCAGAAAACTAAATTGTGTTTTTTGAATTTTCTGATTTAAGGAACATTTCTCTGATTTTTGTGTTTTTTCTTCGCAGATTTTTCTTTAAAAATGAGAAAATTGCCTTAACTCGCTTTAAAAATAATGAAACTAGTCGAGGTTTTTGAATCGAGGTGTTATAGTAACAAATAAGCTTTTTTGGGGGACAAATATCAATTTTTTGGAGGCTTTTTGTCGAAAAAAAAGTAGAGATTTTGGATGGCTCTAACCGGGGAACAGGACATCAGAGGTAACGTCTGAGACCTCGGGCGGACTTCTGCTGGTGACGTCTGAAACCAGTAAAAAAACTTGATCCTCTCGTCGGGGTGACGTTTGTAACCCAAACTTGGCTTCGTCGCTGAAAAAATTGCTTGTCTTTTTTTTTGTGTCTTTTCTGTGTCTTTTCTTTGTCTTGACCGGCCTCCAGCTTTCGAGTTCTGTTTACTGTGCTCGGCACTTGATGGTTGCACTGACCGCTGATGCTCTCTTCAGTGCGTCGCACAAGTTTTGGAACAAAGAAACTATTTGCCGTTAACAGGGGAGACTTTTGTCCTCAAAATTGTTTTGGGGAAAGAAGGTTTTTGTTCTTTGAACAAGGGGTAAACCATAAAATGTAAGAGAATGTAGATAAGGATTCAATTACATTGTTCTAGACAGTTTGTTAAGTTTTTTATATCAGTTTTAAGTTGCGGGAACAACCAACTCGTTTTGGTTGCGATAAGGACAAAAGTCAATGTTTTTTCAAGTTTTACTTCTGACTTGATTGTTGCACGACAAATATATTCTATTCGTTCAATCCCAATCATGCTTATTGGAATCAACGGCGGCTATTTTCCGGCAATCTGCCGGGTATGTTTGATCTTTGTTGAGTGTATTTGAAACAGGCCGTGAAATGTGTGAAAAAGTGTATACGTTGGAGTGCTGGAGAAGCTTGAAGAACACAGTAGAGAGAGTAGTTTCCGGTTCATATCGCATTTTGAGAGAGAGAGAGAGCGAGAAATGCAGGTGTGGAAAAATGTTCGTTAACTGAGTAACGTTGAAGACGTGCAGCAATGACGTTTCTATCAATTATCTAAACTAGTAATATTGCGTTTTAAGAGTGTTTGACCCTCCAAAACAAATATTACACTTCCAGATGAATTTTTCAGATATTGTTGAACAATTTTACGTTGTTTAAATCTTCTTTAGACGTTTTTAACAATAGATTTTAGATTTTTCTTCAATATTCATTGTTTTTGGGGAGTTGTGTGCTTGAGACAAGTTATTTTAGTAGTTTTGGTTGTTTTTACTTTTAATTATT
This sequence comes from Convolutriloba macropyga, assembly GCF_964194025.1. Classification (NCBI taxonomy): domain Eukaryota; kingdom Metazoa; phylum Xenacoelomorpha; order Acoela; family Convolutidae; genus Convolutriloba; species Convolutriloba macropyga. Next base: position 27,702,641 of record NC_134481.1, on the reverse strand, counting down.
TTTAAAATTGTGTCGTTTTTGTGAAAAAAATTTCTTAAATTTTTTGGCCAATTTAATATGATAATGCGCTTCTCACTGTAGTTTTTTTTATTAATTCTTAATTAAGAGCTACATAACAACACCCGAAAGCTAAAAATCGGTTTCGTCACTGAAATGAATTAAACAAATTTTCTTTTATATGCATCACCTCTCATAGGATGGTCAAATTTCTACTTCAAGAAGTTTCCGGAATTCTTCGGGTAATTTTTTAGACATCTGTTTACATGTTTTTTTTAAATGTTTTTTGATGTCAAGTTGATGTGAAGAGTTGTTTGATCACGCCAAAACAGGTATTGGGGTGCAAATGCAAATGATTTTGTGGCGTGAAACTTTTTCGATCTTATTTTAAAGCAGACTGAGAAAACGGCGTTTGAACAAAAATTCCATTTCTCGCAAGTGGTTTTTTTTAACAGGCGGCAATTCGACTTTGATTTTTACTTTTTTCGGTTTAACGTAGTTAACAGTTCGTACAACATTTTGAGTGAAATGTTTCCGACCTATCTGATAGTCTCACTCTCTCATTCTGCAGTGTTTTAAAGCAGCAGTGGATTGACGTTATGGCAATTGTCATCAGATTTTGAATGCCTATGCTTAAGGAGAAGAAAGGTGTTTGCTGAAAAGTACTCACTGATCATGCAAAAGGACAATTTTAAAAAGACTCAACAAACGTTAACCGTAAAAGTAAATAACATATAACTTAAGCACTGTTTTTCATAAATCACAACAAAGAACAAAGTATATTTTTGATCATTATGGGGAGTTAAGCTCAAGAACCGCCAACGCCTCTTTGTTAAGCGAGCACCAGGGTTTTCTACCTACTTAGCAGCGAAGAAAAACATCAAACAATTAGAAATATCAAAAGCAGAATTGAATAAACTCAAAGTTTCAGAAAATTTGGAAACCTGTCAAGTATAGGCAAAAAGTTTGTAGTACAAATTTACTTGGGATAATCACATCAGGGCCAACTAGCGAAGCACCTATTGTGGAAAAATTGTGGAAAAAGTTATAAGCAAGTCATGCAAAAATGATATGAGGGTGTTTTTGCGGAAACATCGAGGAAATTGAAGGTTTAGTTAATATAGTTCAAATCTCCCAAGAACTAACCTAATGAAATCTGGCGTTGTGTCATTAAATAATGACGACTAATTTCATTTCCATTTGCTTTCGTTCTACAGCGTTTATTTTTAAATATATTATTGACCTATCAGACGGGATGTTCAAATCTCTCTAACTGTCAGAATTTATTTTGTGTTTTTAACACTCACTGACTTGAAGCTACTTCTAAAGCTCCTTTAAAAATTGCCGCACGATAAGAACTATAAAAACTAGCTGAAAATAGCTTATTATAAGTTGAAATTTCATCAAAAGGTACAAAATCAAAATAAAACCACCGAGTACCTACAGTTAACAAACCTTCTTCCTTTGTTTTTTTTTTCGGGCAAGAAGCAGTTGTTAATCAGAGGCGCATTAAAAATTCGGGAACACTTAGATCTGTTAAAAAAAAGAATAGAGGGGTCATTCAAAAATATATCTCACTCTAAGAGGTTAACCACAGCAGGAAAGTATTAGTTTCCGTTTGTTCATAGTGGGGTGCGAGAGTTTGACAACGGTTTTCTAGCGGGCAATCGGAAACCCTGCTAGCAAAATTAACAACTCAGAGATATGCAGAATATGGTGGTAAGCTGCACTTTCGAATGCTTTGTGCTCCACTCAATTACGCTTTGTGCTCCACTCAATTATAAGTTCAGCACCTGCGCAAAATTTAACCACTTCTCTGAAATGTCTAGAAGAAAAACACCCTGGATAAGAGAAGTTATTCAAAAGCTTAAGATGGCCATAATCTGACGGATTTGCGACCACGAAT
>NC_134481.1:27470261-27700538 GCF_964194025.1 Convolutriloba macropyga | reverse complement strand
ATGCAGAATGTTGGTCAAAACATACAAAAACTTCAAATTTTTCAGAAAAAGATTTCAAAATTTTTGAAGTCCTAAAATGATCGGAGATGGATTTTGCGCTATAAAAGATCTTTCAAAAATAATTTTTTTGTCGACTTCAATTTTTCACCGAGGCAGTATGGGGGTCAAAACATACAAAAGTTTTCGAAAAAAAAATTCAAAGTTTTTTGAAAACTTAAACTGGTAAGAAATGAATTTGCGCTGTGAAAGAGCACTCAAAATTAATTTTTGTGAATTCGATTTCGTTCAACCAAGTAGATCAGGAAAAACTCAGCTTCTGAAAAGATTTGAGATAAGACAAAGAACAGTCAGAAGCAATTTTTGTTGACAATAGTTTTGCAAATATGCAAAAATATGAGGAAATATGTCTTTATTTTTTATATACATTTGTAACTATGTCTGTTTCTACCAAAAACAAATATGTATGTTTGCTTGTTTGTGTTTAAAAAGGCTTTTTTGTGTATTAAAGAAAAACTGAATGAATTGAAAGAATGATAATTTTATGTATAAAATTGCGTGTATTCATGTATATAATCATAAAAGTTTATTTTTATATGAGTAAATATACTTGTGGTTAAAGGTAGTCAAATGATTTTATGACTTTTTGAGCTTCAATTTAAGCATTTGTGTAGAAATTGTTAATGTGTGTATATATGAAGACTAATTTGGGTACATATGTGTAGGTTTTTCATTATGTATACGGTGGAGTGTATGTATATAAAACCGAATGTGCTTATGTACTTATTTATTTACACGCATACAAGTCAAACGAGAGAAAGAGAGAGAGAGAGAGAGAGAAGGAGAAGTCCTTGGAGGGCAAATCATTTTTTTAGAAGATTTTACTTTATGTAATTGTTTTCATAAGTCTATTTGAATTCACTTGTAATTTCATTGTCAGGTATTACACAACTTTTTATGAAACCTTAGGTTTCAACTTTTTGTATAAGCTGAAAACTGCTGCGAGAGATTGACAAAAAAACAATGTTTTAGTTGAGTTTCATAATGAACCTTAGCTTCGGCTAATGATTTGTTCACAGCCAAGACAGTAATTGTGAACTTGCTATGTGAAAAAGTTTAGCTCTACATGATTTTGCAATTTTTGCTGTATTAACTTCTGCCTTATTTTTCTGATATTCCTTTAATCTTTGTTTACTGATGAAAATGAAGAAAATAAATCAACCTCTTAACGTTTCACAGAAAATTTGAGTGAAACATCCTTGTAGTAGTTGACAACTCAAACAAAAACTTTAAATTTAGGGGTGTAGGTGAAAAAATTTCGTTTGTTTTCTACGTCTGCTTACACTCAATTTACACCAAACGGTTCCAGAGAAGAATTTATTGTTGAAATTGAAACAAAAGACGTCTTTTTAGTGTTCAATACTCAACAATCGGAAACGATATGGCTTTGGATAAGCAATTAAAACAAAATGGGTAAACATGGATTACTTTGAGAACACTAAACAGTAGAACCTTTGAGTTCGAGTTCAAGTTTGTGATCTAAAAACAGTGTTCAGGGATAATTGACTTAAAAAGGAATTCTTTTTTTATTATTCGAAACTCAACAATCTGAGAAAGTATAGCTTTGGATAAACAAAAAAATAAAAAGGAGAAACATGGCCGATCACTTTAACTAAAGGTATAACCTTTGAGTTCGAGTTCGATTTAAAACAAATATTCAAGGATAATTGACTTTGAAAAAAGACTAATTTAAACTGGTTTTGTCAGAAAAAACGGAAATCAAAACATGGGAAGAATAAAGAATTGACGCTGACAACCCACGGAATAGATTTTGTGTAAACTTCTATGTTCTAATAGATGTTATCAAAGAACAAATACGTCTTCTAAACCTAAAAAACTTTCAAGTTCTTTGTAAATACAATTCAAGAAATGACTTTAGAAATGCAATGGTAGTTTGTCAGAAAAAGATCCTAGGAAATTCCCTAATAACTCTAGCAACAAACACTTAGTTTTCTTCATTGTGAGACTTCAGTTTTATAATTAGTTCCTTTTCAGTCATTGAAACCAATGTTTTTGAGAAGACGCAGAATTTTATTCTGTCAGTGTATCGGAAAAAAGAACTATAGTCACAGAGTTTTGTTTGGTTTGTTTTGCTAGAAAAGCAATCAATGATTCCAAAGAAACAGTTAAAACGCCGTATCAGTAATAAGGTTTTTCATCAAAGTAAAATAATAAGCTTTTTTCATGAGTTTCACAGTTTCATCATTGAAACTTTATTCGAATGGTCTATTATGCAATCCTTACTGCACAAGTTCTACAAGCATTCCTGAAGAGTATAATTTAGCATTGTTTTTTAGAAAAGTAGAAGAAAACAACATGATTTTCCAATATCAACACAGTGTTGACATTTTTATCGCTAATCTTTGAAAAGAGAGGTCAGTGCAATTTTCTAAAGGATTATTATTCTCTAAAAAATGGTCTGCTAATGAACTTTAAATTTTGTAAGTTAACTAAAAAGAAGACAAGATAATAAAATGGAAGATTTTTTAAGTCATGACCGCATTGAGTAACAGTTGACACAACTAAACTTGATTTATGCTACCATCAAAATCCGTCAACACCGACAGAAGAAATCAGAATAGGCGCTTTAATACTATCGTCAAAGTGACAAGTATATTTCTACATTCAATTCGCCGAATTGGAGAAGTTACTATTGTCAAAACTCAGCTATCCTTGGTGCATCAAGCTAAAAGTTCAAAGTAATCAAAATTTTGGAAATCAGTGTTTTCATAGATCTATGTGTTAATAAGCATTCTTGCCTTTGTGAAGTATGTAAAACTGGCTTTTAGAATAAAATTTCAGGTGGAATTTTACTATTGCGTGTTGTGCTAACAGCCACTGTTGTCAATAAAGACCATTGTAATTTAACAGAATTTTGATCTGCAAGAAAAAGGTTATCCTCTATAACAAAAATTGGAGAATCATTATGTACATGTAAAATTTTTTCATGAGTACTAATATAGCAAAACGTTTATCTTCAAAACAGCTTTATTGATCTAAAATTTTTGCTAGGAAAACGAATCAGTGGTCTCACAGGTAGTATAAAAAGATTCTTTTTCAACACGGTGCTCAAAAAAGGAAACCTCTAACAGAACTGCAAATTCAACAAAGGTGAAAAATGAAACATTTTCACGTAAACTTTGTTTTTTGTTTTAATGACTTATTATAAAGCAAAGCCCTGCTGACTCAAAAAAATTATAGGTTATTCAAAACAAAATTTTAAAAGATTTCCGTGTGAAAAAAATTTTTATGTACTATTTAATTTTTTACTACTACTTTAAAAAATTTGTACTTTAAAGACTTTTATATTTCGCCCTGAGGAAGCTCACTTCTTGCATCTATTGGAATTTTTTTCTGATATGTCAATTGCTAACTGTTATTGATAGGTTCATGGATTAATAAAGTTTTTCGCCTGCGTTAACGAACACTTAGTTTTTGAAATTTTACGAATTACTCAATTAACACACTGAAAAACTTCAGATTGATACCTAGCTTTGAAAACCGCTGTGTAATTTCTATGAAAACCAAAAACTCAAATACAAACACATTTTGCTGAACATGTAAACAGAAAAGACTAATGCAATCTTATATCTATGGTTCAAACTGAGTCTTTTTGCACTTGTTTGTTATCTACTAACAGGAAAATGTGAGCAAAAGATTTCTTATCGTTGCAGTAAATTAACCACGTGCAAAATCAAAAGTATTGTACAAAGAACTTGATTTTGAAATGTATGACTTCGAACAATTTACTATATAAACTAGAAGCAATTGTAACCAAATAAGTCAAACAAGAACGCCATTAAGTAAAACTAAATGAATTTGAATTTTCCTGTTTGATCTCTTGCTTTATTTTAGTCAGCGTTGTCTTACTTAACTGGAGCACACTGTTGGTCAAAATTTTTTCACTAAAAAACTTTTGCAATCCTAAGTATTCACTCTCTACTTATCTCAACTTTTGCTGCACGCCTCAACACAGTAGAGTACATGTACATAGGCTTTTATGATCACAGACAACATAATACCTCAGCAAACCAATAAAAGTGCTTTTAGAAGAAATTTTTATGCAAGAACTTTTGCAGAGCAGACTGAACTCATCATACGCACAATGCAAGTCTTACTCTTTATGCCTAGCAAGCAAATGAAAACCGTGAAATATCAATGCCTGAGGTACTTAAGAGAAAATTCAGTTCATTTTACAACTGAAAACAAATAAGAATTAGTTTAAAAGTTCTGACAACTGACGCCCTTTGAAATGCTAGAGGAGTTCTTTGAAAACTTTTTTGGTATGTAACACAAATGCTTATATCCCATTAAACGTATTAAAATTACTTTCAACTTTGTATTTCCTTCTCAAAATAACATATTAACGTTTTCATTCTTGACTTGTGTTCCTTTCAGGAAGTGTATGCCAAAAATTCAAACTCAACTGCCGGTTTAGCACCCATAATTTATCATATCATGTCACAATTTGAAGGCTCATCTCAGCGAAAAATTGGCTATCAAAATTGATATCAGAACAATATCACCTTTACACGACAAAGGAAGGACAGCGCAGTTTCAAACTGGACTACTTTCGATCATTGTCTAATTACAAAGAAATTATTGACTTTGTTACCAAATTCGTTTGAACAGCTTTCGGTGTAGATGTTGATGTCATGCTTTTTGAATGGTTGAATGTTGTTGAACCAGCTTGTCCCTGATCGATGATCAGCCCTATCTGATCGATGATCAGCCCTATCTTGTCCCTGATCGATGATCAGCCCTATCTAGCCCTATAGTGTTGTTTAAGCTATCAGAGCTAACTTTTAGGATTTTTTCAAAATTTTTTCAAAGTTGTTTAAGTCTTGTTTTGAACCTTTTATTTCTTCTTTATTTGTTTGTCCGAATTTGATTCTTTATTCGTTTATATGTACTATCTTATCTAGCCAGAAAAGGAATGCAAATTCCGATACAATCTTAACTGTATCTTTTATTGTTTTGAAGTCTTTTTTCAATTCAATGATTTTTGTCAAACAATGATTGAATTGTGTGATATCGTTAGTAGTATATAGATGAGCGGAGCTGCCCGGGGGGGGGGGGTGGTGACCCCCATGTTTCAAGATAGGCTATAGCGATTTCAAATCATTTTGGTCACCATTGAATTATCGCAGCCATGTATAAAGATAGGTAATAGAGTTTACATGTATTAACATTAGAGTTATGGGAACAACGTATAAACATAGGTCATAGATTTTACATGTATTAAGATTTCATTTCCGACAGTAATGTATAAAGATAGGTAATAGATTTAACATGTATTAACATTAGAGTGATGAGAACAACGTATAAAGATATGTAATAGATTTTACATGTATTAGGATTTGACTTTTGACCATAATGTATAAGGATGGGTAATAGATTTTACATGTATTGACATTAGAGTGATGAGAACAACGTATAAAGATATGGAATAGATTTAACATGTAATAATATTTGATTTTTGACAATAATGTACAAAGATAGGTAATAGATTTTACACGTATCAAGATTTGAAACAAGATACCAGCCAATTAGAATAGGTAATAGGTCTTATGTATAAGATTTCTCATTAAATTTTGCATCAAAAATAAGAATAAGATAACAGATAGCAAATTGGAAAATGAAGCTGTGTTATTATATCTACCAAGCTGTAAGCTGAGCGTAGCTATAATGCGGTGCTCTTGGTTTTTTTCGTCGTCTATTTTTGTTTTACATTTCTTCTAGAACATTCTGTCTCGTCACTGTTTAAGCGGTTTTTTTCACGCTTGATTTCACGCTTTCTGCGCGACCTAAACTGCGCGTATTCAGAAGTCCTTTGTTGCAAAATCAAAACTGATTGTAAGAAGAAAGATTGTAACGTCCGGACAGGCTAGTGGTTAAGGCAACGGGCTGTTGATCAGGAGGTCAGTGGTTCGAACCTCGGCAGTGGAACTTTTTTTGAACCCAAAAACATCCTCCTTCGAATTAAATTTTTTAGGCAACGGCGATAACTTTTATCAACTCACTTCTGTATCATTTTCCATCTTTATTTTACGGTACGCAAGGGGTCCATATTATCATCCAGGGTCTCAAGGGGTCCATATTAGCAATATTTTCATCCAGGGTTGTCTCAGATCTGGTCAACACCTTGCGAAATAAGTCAGAAAACTTTTACATGCTCAGCTTGAACTTTAAAAACCCGGTTCGGGTTTCCCATCAAGAATGATTACTTTAAACAGTGGACTCATCAATTTGAAAAAACTTTATTATAATCACATCACATGTTCACAAGCGGACAATTGATTTAAATGTATAAAATGAATGAATCAGAAAAGAATCAGAAAATTTAGATTATCAAAGGTGTCGTATGAATTCCATCTGCATCCACAATTCGTTTTGGATAGAAAAACGAGAGTCCTTTTTTTGTTTGCTCATAGGTTAGAATTTGGTGATTTATAGTTCTGAATCCTCTGTTAGTTGAGGCTATATTCACTGCATCGTCCAGGACTCGTCTGTATTTCTTTAAAGGTCCATCATCACTGTTTTCTTCCAGAACACTCTTGTTAAGTCCTTTGCTGCTGAACTTAGTTTTGTTCGTTACTGAATTATAGCAACAGTACGTTTTGCTACATAAACATAGCATTTCAGTACATCGGAATTCCTCTTTGAATAATCCAGGCTCACGCTTGTCATGTTTTATATGCTTATCGCAACAGGTTCTTGGGAAAAAATTACTTGTACTATTAGCATGAAAAAAATCTGTGCAGTCATTACTTCTCATCTCATTCCAAGTACTCCTCATTTCTGGTTTAATGCATTCATAGAGATTTTCATGAGCTAGTGCCAGATACAGAGAATCAGTGTCCATTTCAAGCTCCTCAAATTTCTGAACATCACAGAACTTGTCAAAGAAATTGTAGTAGAGCTCCAGCATTCTCAGTTTTGCATACTGTAAGATAAAGAATCCAACAATTATTGGTTCACGATGCTCAACAGTGCTTTCTGCAAGCTCAACCTCATATATATCTGTCGAAACGTTGTTCAATCTTCTAAAAAGACGATTATTAATAGCTTTATGCGTCTTTTCATCGTTAAGATAAAGAGTTTCTGTGTGTCGACTTCGATCCATAATCTGATAACCATACGAGCTGTTCCCAAGTAATTTCATAGTTTCAGCAACAACGCTAGATTCTGGATTTTCATCACCTTCTCGTCTTGCATCAACAACAGATTGTACAAAACCGTTGAAACATTTTTGCGGGATATACTCAAGGAATCTGTGGATTTTGGTACAGCGGAGACCCAGCTTCAAATAGAATTTTAATAATGGTGTTATGACTTTTCCATTGTTTAATTTGTAACTGGAAATCAACATTCGTTGTGGTTTTAACAATAAGGAGTTTCTTTCAGCATAATCCAGCATGAATTTACCTATATTCTCTCTTCCAACATCACAGTTTTTGAAAATTGGAGGAAAGTTTGCAAATCGTTCACGAAGCTCTTCAGGAACTTCTAAATCACACTGTACATATCCGAATAATTTATCTTCCTGTATCCGCATCAACAGCGTCTCACTGCTCAAAGGTATTTTGTAGGGGAAATTTTTTCTAACGTGGTTCTTCAACATGGAGTTCTTCTGAACATGATCCCACCATTCACATTCTCTCATCTCTATAACTTTGTATCCTTTCTTTTCTAGGTAAAGCTTTCGTAACTTATCAGACTCACGCTTCCGGATACCATTCTCAAATTCGTCCTTATCCAGACATGGTTGAGTTTCTCTACAGGGACAGAAATGGTAGTAGCATCCAAGGGCTTCAAAAATTGTTTGGCAGTGACTACAAAAGCCATCCACAGTAAAAGAATCAATTTTTTTCTGTTTTCCAGTTGTATAGAAGCTCTCAATAGTACATTCGGGTCTGTTTGCTTGATAGAAAGACATTACCATGTTCTCAAACTTCCTGATTTTGTTTTGACGAGCTTTGAACTTTTGAAGATCGCTATCAAACTCCCATCTAGTGTAGAGTCCAGTTGGCATCGCTTGGCACATGGAGAAGGGGTACAATTGGCTAGCATCTATTCCGAGTATTGCTTTACAGACATTATTTGACCTACGGATGAATGTTTTGTCTACAACAGCTTTCCTCGTAAACACTATTGATGGACCACCAGTCATTTCACTTCGTATTTTCTCATGCAAGTCTTTGTCAGCTTCGATGAAAGGGTAAAACTTTCTATCAGTTGAATTATGAAGACAGATATTTGCCAAATTGGGTAGTGTACACCCAAGCTTTAACATATCAATTTTCTGATCGTGATAAAATTTCATCATTTTCTTCATTGCTTGCAAAGTTGGTACAACATCTTTGTTGTTATACCAACGAAGGAAATCTCGAAAAGTTTTCATTTTATCCACCTTCCACAACTCTTCTAGGAGAGCATAGTTTTCTATTCCAGTTCTAGGCTTTTCTTTCAGTCCCATTTCCCGGAGAACTACCGACTCTTCTTTTCCAGATTTAATCAACTTTTCGAACTGAGCGAAATCTTTTTCCAGTGGATTTTGGTTTTTCAGTTTGCTGAAGAAGGAATCGTAATGTGGAAGATGGCGACAGTCAAGTTTCGATGGCGAATCAAACCATTCATATGGGAAATATCCTTTTGTCTCTTCGGATTGATATGCTTTCAGAAAGGAGTCCAGGGTTGTTGCTCCACCGAGAAAATTTACTATATCGAGAAATTGAATATCCCCAAATTTGAAAGAAATAAATTGATTTGCCTTCTTGATTACCGTAGGTGTAACAGCTTTGTCGTTGAGGAGATGAGGAATGAGATAGCTTTTGATTAAATTCAGATCATACTTTCCACTGTTGAATCCAAAAACTGGTAGAGTGTCAACATAATTATTGAAATGACACTGGAGATCAAGGAGCTGCTTTTGTTGGTATCGTAAGAAATTTTTAGAAGCATTTCTATCTTCTGTTTCACTACTGATAATTGATTGAGTTTCGGAAATAATTTGCAGCCTGCAGGAAACATCATTCAACCTGGTTTTTATCTCTGATTCCACCTCCAAGAACTTGGATCTCACATCCACCTTGTTTTTTGCTGCTAGTATTTCCAGTTGAGCTACAAAGGATATGATGAGACGATTAGGATCGTTTTCGCATATGAAAACTGGTTGGTCCAACAAATTTGAAGAGATTGATACCGATACAGGTACATGAGTACCAATCCATGATGTTGTCGCTGTGTTATTGATATCCACTGAATGAACACATATTGCTTCGAAGTCGAAGACGGCTAAATTTTTGAAGAGAGTATCATCTTCTGGATAAGCTATTGAGAAGTTGTCCAGCTTCTCAAACAATGTTTCTCGCAAGGAATAAACACCTCGCGGATAGACATTTTTCACTCGTTCTTTACAAGTTTTCAAGTGACGATTGAAGTTTCCGGAATGGTTGAAAAAGACATCACAGCTGGGACAACGAAACTTCTTGAAGAATTTGTTGATATCATTAACATAACAAATATGGTTGTTATACCGAAGCAATTTGATGTTTTTATCATATCTTTCAACGCTTCGTCGAACAAGTTCACCAATAATTTCACCATCTTCAATGTCAAAATCATAGACGAAAATATTTTGTTTTATCAGTTCTTCAATTATAGGAATTTGATCAAAGGAAACACCTGCAAAGTGTTCGGGGTCGCAACCACTTGCAGTAACAAAATTGTGAAATATTTGAGTTGCATTTGGTTCAACATCTATTGATCCGAATAAATGAATTGCAATTGCACGGAATAAACACAAATTATCGTTATACGGTTCATCGTGTCCGTTTGAAACGAGACAATTAACCTCAGGGTTCCTTAACAATGGTTCTGGAAGTGGAGTATCAGTGCAACCCATAGGTATATTTGTAAGAAGCGCTGCAAAAACGGTAACATTTGTGATTACTGTGAACCGCCATTTTGAGTTTTGACGTTCTTTTGTACATGTTTCAATCAAGTCAAGTTTCTCGATTTTGTTCTGAAGGTTTAATAAGTCGTTTCTATTGCTTAGAAGAAAAGCTTGATCCAGGAGTAATTTATTTTCATGCGGATAATAATATCGGTAATCGTTTGTCTCTACATTTCGCAAAATAAACCCCAAAGCTAGGTTAACTTTTGCAGCACATTTCAATTTTGTGAAAACTTCATCGATTTTTTCATTGATCTTTTTGTAGTCCAAATCTGATAAACTGAAGTTGAAAACTTCTTGTCTACCATGCTCAGCATGCATATCGTCAAGTAAATGTTGACAGGCTGCCAGTTCTTCGTTCAATGACTCGCTATCGTTATCAACTTTCTCCATAATCTGACGAACACGGTTTGTGCTTGAGGACCCAATTTTTGTGCTGGCTTGATGTGCCGTTTTGCGATGCAGTTGAAGTGAGTAGAAACTTGGGAACTGTTTCTGACAGACAACACACTTGTTCAGTGTATTACGAACTTTTGCTCCGTGAGCCTTCGCAATATGGTATGACAATTCTGCAGCATTTTTTGTCGCAAAATTACAATTCCTTTTCTTACAGTAAAGCGTCCCCATCATGCATGTCTTCCTGTGGCGAGCAATATCAGCCTTTACAACAGATTTTCCACAATTTCCACAGTTGACGGGTAGGTTTCGATCTTTTGCAGGCATTTTGTAATAATTGGGTACGTTTAACTATGGAATGAACACATAGATGTTTTATTTTTATCGAAAAGTATTGACAACTGAGTCTTAGAATATGAATAAACAAATGTCTCTCAAGTTCTGCAGAAAATCAAAGTGTATTCATGAATACATGCGAGCAATAAAGTTGAAATATTTTTTTATGTTACTAAAAATAGATTTTAATTCGAGTCGTCAACCAATCACAGCAAAATTTGCAAAACTTCGGGAAATTGCGACAGCCTTTTTTCATGTACAGAACTTCAACAACCCTGATTTGTTTTCTTAAAGTCTAGACAAAATTTATTCGGTTTGTTTACTTAATGTCTCGGTTTGTTTACTTAATGTCTAGACAGAATTTGTTTGCAAGCAATAAAAATAACAATGTAAAAAAATTTCGTCTTCGAACGACCTTGAAATTTTGTTTACACCATGTTATCAACTCAAACCCAATAATTCATAGAGGTATATCACTATTTACTCACTCAGTTTAGTCTCTTACTATGGTTGAAGCTATGTACGAAAACAGTCCTGAATACTTCAAAAAATTTCAAAAACGATTCAAATACACTATTTGCGACACAGAACCAAAACCTCAAGATTCTGGAATAGAAAATTTTGCATACGGTTATCATTCGTCTTCGACTGTTATCGATGGTTGTTCGTTTGGTTCCAGTCATTGGCATCTCATTTTTGAAGATACAGGTTCCGAAGATAAAATTGTTTTTTCTTCGTATGCTCCTGCGACGATACCTTGCCTTGTGACTTGTTTTAAAATCCTTATTTTGCCTACGGAGAAAAATTTTGTTACTCATGGTGCTATTGTTTCTCGCTTACATGTTGCTGTGGAGTACTTGTCAAAATTTAATCATGTTTCAACCAAGAAAACTAAAAAACAACTTCCTCTGCCTAATCCTGTGAAAAGACTCTCAACCATTACTACTACCATACCTGCTTCTACTATCCCTGATGTGACTGTAAAACGTTTTTGTCAACTAATGCTTGGTGAACATTCTTCTTCTCTCTATCAGATTATGGATATAATTTAAGTGGGCAGGGAAGTTTTGTACATGAGACTTCAGACTATTTAATAAACTTTCAGTTCTGTAAAAATTCTACTGTCTAAAATAGTGCTGTGATAGAACAATTAATTCAATTTCACTCCATATGTTTTAAAAATGCCAACAATTGCAATTCATTTACATCAGGTACAAATGGAAACTTACTGCTATAGAAATAATGAGCAATATAGATGCAAAATAAACCACACAGTTGCGAGTCTGCTGATTGCAGGGGAGACTGAATATCTCTTCTGTGCTCCATAATATCCATCGTCATATGTAAATCAGTACATTGCTGTAAGCGGGAGAAAATGTCTTTATAGGCAGTCAGAGGAAGTGCTAACGGATCTGCAAAGTATAGTACGGGGTGTGCGTAGCGTTTCGCAAGCATCACCCAATGTGAACCAATAGAATCAGCTCGCGATGCATTCACAATTATAAAACTGTTAACTGGTAAATTTAAGGGATAATTGTCAACCGCATAAACACCTCGAAATTCAAATTTGAGATGTTTGCACTTTTGAACATGAAAATAAATTTGGTCTTCATCCATTAGTAAGCATTCATAGGTAGAACATTTTTGGATACGTTTCTTGCAGAGTCAATGTACACAGTAGACGATTTTTCTCCCAGGAAAAAAATTTCAATGTTGTTTGGCAAACCAGTATCAAATTTCAGTTCAACCGATAATGAAGAATTTGTTAGTTCGGGATGAATAAAATCGTGCGTCGCCTCTTGCGTGCTAGTTAAGTCAAAGACCATTATAAAGTGATGCGCAAAATCACTTAGTGGTATTCCATGACCGTTTTCAACATAAGCTAATGCACTCATTGAATTGTAATACAGGCGCTTGTTATCATTTGTTAACATTGGGGTGCCAGCTGTTGCGAACCCGTTTCGATAGACCGTAATTTCACTCAAATCAAACTTTTGATAGTGGTAGGGATTGATATTGTTAGTTCCAATGAATGCATTGCTCCTGCACAATGCAACAATCAGCCGCCTTATTGGTTCTTTTGTGAAAATATCTTCATGTTTCCAACTGCGTTGACCTGTTGTTGCGAGGAATGTTTTTGTTATTACTTCATTGTAGCGATACATTGCCGGAGTTTTTAGGAGTGTTTTTTCAATGGCTCCAAAAACGTTGTCTGACACTGTCATCTTTCTAACAAATAAGTTTGCTTCATCGATTTTAACTTTGTAATTTTTTGCCGCTGTCTCACTAATGGTAACAAAATCATCTTCCGACCTTCGGAAAGAAAGTCTTAAGGTAACACCACTTACTAAATGTTTTTCACAGGAAAAGAAATCAACAGCGAGCTTTCCATATAAAGTAATTTGTTCCGATTCTCTCACAGCTACCTGCCTTGCATCCCTTGAAGCTGCAGCTATACCAGCGGGGTTCGGCTCATACTCGTAACCTTGACACTTTAACCAAGTTTCCTTTGCATCGGTTCCATGTGAAAATTCTGTTTCAATAAAACTTTTATGAGCATAGTGTCCATTAGCTGAGGAAATTTTTATTCCATTTGCAGAAACAGTACAGTCTGCAAACAGTGAATGAAGAACATTGTTGACAAAATATGCAGCATCGGTTGCGGTTGCATCGCCGGCGGTATATCGCAAATCAGTTCCATCAGCATTTTGTGTTCGACATTTTACTTCCAAATAAATTTTCTGCAAATCTATGAAATTGTTGCGATCGCCTACAACTTCGAATTCGAGCGATGATCCAGAGGGAGAATAAAGTGGTCCAGTTTTTTGCTCAAATGATTGATCAAAGGTGACTAGCAAAGGTGGTTTTTCAAATAAATCCAAGGAACTGTGAGTGGCTTCGGAAGGTATTACAATATTAGTTCGCATTTTTGACTCGAGAGAAAAAATCCAGTCGACTTCTTCTTGGCTGTGGTTTTCGAGAAATGATTTTTTTAGTGGAACGTTTTTTGTAGGTTCGAGGTTTTGCATATTCTTGTCTTCGACGTTTAATAACTTGCCGGCCTCGTGTTATGCGTGAATGGAGAGAACCACCAAATTGTTTTCGGGCTGTTTTTGCAACCGTGCTTTTCAACGCCTGCTTTGCCGACTTTCGTTTCGTTGCTACTTCAACCAACTCAGGTGCACCCTGCACTAAAAGCTCTCGGCCAATTCTTTTGGCAGCGGGCCATATTTCTTCCTATTTTTTATTGCCAATGGTAAAGCAACTCTTCCAATACCTGCTGCGAGGGTTCCAAAGCCACTTCCTCTTTGACGATAATGACCGGAGAAATGTGGCATTGACTGTGATGCTTGGTTGCTGTAGTAAGCTTCCATTTCACTTGATTTTTTGAAACTTTAGGCCTACTATCACTTTTCCTGTATCATTAAATGGAATAAGTTTTCCGGCTTCGTTCCTCAACTCCACTTTAATGTTCTGAATATTGTTAGAAAGTATGGGCTTGTAATCCAGAATTGTAAATGTCTTGTGATGAATGGGTGTAACAGTGTTTATGCTGCCGTTTCTTAAACGCCTTTCGGTCTCAATGATTTTAATTACAGGAGCTCTCACGTCTCCAATAATTTGATATTCTATAACGTCTATGTAGACAAATATTAATTGTGAGCCACAGGTTATATCAACTGGAAAATCACTTTGGTGTCTATTGAGAGTTTTGTGTGATTTGTATCCAATATGAATGTATCCATCATGCGAGTTGCCTTTTATACCCTTGAAGCCGAGAATACTTGGAACTTCTTCGTTTTCAAATGAAAAACCCTCATTCGCTCCGAATTGTAAAACCAGTTTATGAGTAATTTTGTCAAATGTAAAATCAAATCGTTTAAACTGAGCAATTCGCCTGAGTTCATCCATTAGTTGATCCAAGCTACTGTAAATGCCTTTGCGAATTTTTCTGAGGTGTCCACTGCGATTATTTGAGGCGTCGAGTTCCACTCCCGAGCTTTTATAAACGACTAACCCGTTTGAATTAACGTTGTTGATGTTTGATGGGAAGGATATTGAAGATAAAGCTACTTGCCATTCTCCATCCAAAATAAGTGGTTGAGATAACTGGTTACGGAATTTTGCCATTGTGTTTTCCCCAAAAACTTCCATTGATGCGTTGGATATTAGATCGATTGTGAATTCTTTGGCGGGATTCATTTTATTCGTCGGCAGTAACTAACACGTTTACTTGGACTAATTCCGGTTCATAAAACTTACCTTCAATTATAACGTTGTTTGCATCAATAAGATTGTACGTTGGTGGACACACGGTAGCAATTTTGAATATCGTAAAAACCTCGTCTGTATAATTTTGTTTATAACCTTTTCTGAATTTTTCGTCGTGCTTTGCAATTCTAACAAGGTCTCCTTTTTCGTATTTTGGTTTGTACTTGTGTTGATTGCTAATGATATTAAAATTGGTTCATGTTTTTTGAAAACTTTATTAGGTGCTAAATGGGTTACCCGGTTAACACGGCTGTTTATAGTATTTACAAACTGGGGTAAATCTTCAATATATGTCCAAGTCCACTTTTCTTCCAAATATTTGTAAATGATGTTTTTAAGCGATCGAATGTTCCTCTCTGCAAATGCCGACTTGGTTTCGCTTTCTGTTGTATATAAATGAATTCCTTTCTTTTCACAAAATTTTTTGAAATCTCCTTTGAACTCTGATCCCTTGTCTGTCCATACTTTTTCTGGTTGTTTCTTCTTGATCATTTTTTTGAACGCTTCAACGGCATCTTTTGCATATAAAGCTTTCTTTGGTTGAACTCGTAAGTAACGTGATAAAACATCCACAGCCACTAACAAATATTTTACACCGTTGTTGTGTTGGGCAACTTTATCCATATACGCAACATCGACAGACCAGATTTCATTTATTCTATATGCAACAGCTTTCAGTCGGGGAAAACTTTTCCTGAATTGTCTGTATTTTGTGTACGGGGCTTTCGACTGAAGATAGCGAACAATTTTGCCTCTGGTGAAACCGCTAGCCTCCTTCAAGTTAGCAATGCTACCAAATGCAGCACTGCCTTTAGTGTACAATTTGTCTAACTGTTTAACATGATAGGAAGTAATTCTCCCAGGGGCTGGTTGGTTTGATTTCTTTTTCTGCCTCTTCAAAGTTTCTCTGGTCTCTGTCAGAAGCTTTTGTTTTCTTTCGCTGGGATTTTGAAGCAAATTCTTTGTCCGACTCATATTCCAAAAACTGCAGTCTCTCTTCAGATGATAAATTTAGAAACTTTTTGGCGTATGTGTTACAAGTCAAATGCGACCCAATATCGAGATGCGTTAATACGCTGAATTGTTCGAAAGATAGTTTGCAAGTGGTTTGCTGTAAATTGTAAAGAAATGTAGCAGCAAGAACTTCTGTATTTGTACCATTAATAAGCAATCTCTTTGATGAGTCCAAGGACACAGAATCTGATTCCTCTATTATGTCCAGTATTGTATTCGCTCTTTCAAACTTTATCCCCTTCAAGATTCTAATATCATTCAGCACTCCTTTTTTGATAGTTGATGTGTTGTCTGTCGTAAATGATTTCGCCATAGACTCGTTTATTGTACTTCTATCATCCACTGAAGCGTCAGTTTGTTGTTCTGTATCCTGTTGCGAGGCAGAAGGAGCTGATGGTGACTTGTTTCTCTGGAGAAGCGATATCTGCTTGGCTGGATTGTGAATATTTTTGTTGCTGAGTAATTGAGAGACATGAGGTTGTTCTCTTGTATACATCTGTTTAGGTATTAACACAAACTCTTCAGTATGCATTTTGTTCTATATATTCAATGCAGGGTAATGCTATGAGTTGAATGAGATTGTTGCCCGAGGGAGATTGAATTATTTTTAACCGTTCAGTTTTCCCTACTTTCCTGTTTGAAAGTTGACGCAGAGTTTTTTCAAATTTTTTTAGTTCTTTTTTATTGACTGGAACATCTCCAGAGAGTACGTTCATCACACACTCACTCAGAAACCAAATGAAGTCGCCGTCTTTAAGTAACTCGGATTCAATGTGTTCTTGTTTGTGCTATTTGCCCATTGCTTGAGCATAAGCAAATGTTTCTTTTTCATTCGTAATTGGTGTAACAACGGCTTCCTCCGAAGGAATGTAAAAAATTGAAGGATTAGGTCCAATAATATGTGAGGCAAATCGTAAACCCTGACTGGTTTTGGGATCGAGATCAATAATAAAATGTCCAAAGGGCTCCGCAGTTGCTAGTTTGTATGCTTCTTTTAACAGTTGGAGACAATTCAACTGTTTTCCAAGATATTCAATTTGTTGAATGTCACGAAGCGACTTGAATAATATTATGTGTGTTGTATTCAGATCAATGGTTCTGGACCATTTGCTTTGATGGAACAAATTATGCTTGATGTATATAACATGTAATTTGCGATGACGTCCTGAGGTAGCTATTTTTACAAATTCTTTATCGTTGAAGATTTCTTCACATGAATCATCATAGATAAGCAGACAATGCGATAGATTTTTTGTTATATCAAAGCCTGAGTATTTTAGAAACTCAATCCCTGGTATAACTTGTTGCATATCTTTGAAAAGTGGTTGAAACTCTTTGTAAAAATAATAAATTTTCTCAAAACGTGGACAAAAGGTCGAACCTTTTAGCATTCGAAGCAAGAGTTCTGTTTTACCACAACCACTTGGTCCTACAATTGACATGAATACCCTGTCATGTGTAAGAATAATTTTGTTCATAGTTTGGGATTAGGTAAAATGTAACCAACTAAACTCGATAAGAGAGCAATCCAGATTGATTTCTCTTCACAGCTTTCTGATAATAGAAAGAGCATAGAAAAGCAAAGAATGATCATTAACACAATGATACTAACTTGAACAAAAAATATTACTTCGGACCTTGGCACTGTTGAATTTGAACAACAACGCCATGGGGGCCTCTCCTTGTTGTTTACATCAAAGACTAAATTACTGATACCGGCGTCAGCCTCGTCTCTTTGATTCATTGGAGAAAAATAATTAATTGAAAAGTGAATTGAAACAAGAATGATACAAAATGTTAAATTTTTGAATTATTCTCTGGGCAACTGTTTCATGTACCAGAACTCAAACAAATTGAAACCTTTAATATGACTTTTTATCTCTAGTTTATAACAAACGGTTGATGAGTCATTTTCCTCGAACGATGGTTGACTGAAGACTTTTTCAACTTCGGGGTGCTCCAAGACATATAATCGCAACTCATTCGGCATCTCATTAAGTGATAGCTCACGTTCTGGTGGCGTTTTTTTCAATCTAAATTGAGGAACTTTTTTGTCCGCCCATTGCTTCCAACGTGGGATTCGTTGCTCTTTGGGGGACTGCATAGGCTTCTGGTTTGTTTTGTTCATAGCCATAATTGAACTGATTCCGATGTTCTCGAGCCCTCTGTTTATTTTTTACGTACAGTTGGAAGTGATAGAAATTATCTATCACGGACAGGAAAGCCCTAAACTTTCCAGCTCGTCGGGAGAAAGAGTAATGGTTGCAAAATAACGTTTTGCTGCTGCGCTATAAAGCGAGTTGTAACGCGGTTGTTGTGCTGTGTTTGGTTTATTGTTGAGATAGTTCGCTCGGTACTCTGTTGAATATTACAATCGGCTGATCGTCAAGTGGAGTCAAGCAAGTGAATATCTTCAAGTTGTCTGACAGATAAGTTGTTAAAGTTGCCGTGTCTTCTCTGTACATCACTATGTGTCCACTGTTAGAATATTCTTGCTTTACGTTCCGCGCAGTGATTTGATAATTGATGGTTTGTTAAACGAAAGTTTGAATGAAGATAACAGGAGGGAACTTGTTCTTCTGATATTATCTCTGAGATTCGGGGACAATTTAGATCCTCCAGATTATAAACAGTTTTTTGTAAAAGCTTACTGAGGAGCTCACACTTTTCAATGCCTTTGGCAAAAAAGTTTTTCCGTGTGAATCAGAAACTGAAACTCAGACAGATTGTTTTCAAATCACAGTAAGGTATATCACCTTCTTCCCAATCAAGACCGTGTAGGTTATTGGTCAGCCAAATAACAGTTTGTCTATCGTGTGCGGGTAAATCAGCGAATTTAAGCGGCGGTTTAAAAAATATTGTATCGTTGTAACTCAAACACAAACTGAGTTCTTTTATAATGAATCCAAGTGACTCGAGTTTGAAACCTTCGAGATCGAGGACAATTATATTTGTGGTTTTGCTGCCGAAATTTTCTAGCATTCCAATTCACGAAACAATTGTGAATGAAAAATTTTCACTGATAGAATGAATAATATTCCTGTCAGGTGTCCAAAAAGACAATTGTTTACTGGTGAGTAACGGAAAGCGTAAACATATCCTGGGCCTTTGTTTCGGCAATCTTTTATAAATCCAGCGGCGTCATGCAATGCAGCATGAAGTCGTAGCACGTTGCTCCGTTTCAATAAAGGATCTAGTCTTGAATTATCAATTCCGTGCTATTTCTCCGTCAACTTCTGGATCTAACAAAGAACAAGCAGCTACGAAATATAATTGTCGATAAGATATCTGTGTATAATTTATGTCACCTCTCAGTGATAAAACTTTCTCATGAATGAGCTTGATGTCTTTTGTTCCTATTGTGTTCATTATTTACTGTTTACTGAACGTGAGCGTTTAGAGATTTGTTTATAAATCTTTCAATTCTGATTGGTTGTCAACTTGAATAATAAATCAAGCACTGTGATTGGTCAGTTTATTTTGGAAAGTTTTGTGACCCTGAACGTGTTTGGGCATGATCCGATGACTCTCCAATTAATATATCAGTATTGATTTCATACATCTACTAACAGGTTAGTTGTTTTACTGTTGTTTTCACCAATTTGTATGCATTTACGGACATAAGTGATTATGACCATAATTGCGTACATACTTAGGTGAAAACTTGTTTTTCTTGTACAACTGGGTTTTTTATCATTGAGTATGTAATGTATGTATGTGTGTATGTATTTATGTGTATGTATGTATGTATGATTGTATTTATGTAAGTATGTATGAATGTTTGTATGAAATTATGTAAGTTTGTATATATGTATTTATATATGTACATACGAATGAATGACTGAATTAATGAATGTTTATGTTACATAAGTACCTATGCTTGTATAGGTGTTTTGTGAGTGTGTGTAGGTGTGTGAGTATGTATGTGTGCAAAGCAAGATAGCGCAGTGGTAGCGCGCTGGGCCCATAACCAGAGGTTGGTAGATCGAAACTATCTCTTGCTAAAAAGACAATTTTATGATGGGGATATGTATTGGAGAGAAAACAATTGAGAAAACAATTTTGGACCCAAGTTTTACAAGTGTCCACACCCCTTAGGGGAAAAATTTCAAATTGAAAAAAAAATCGACTTTGAACACTTTTTATCATTCACAAAACATGTTTCACAACATTTAACGTCTATTAGAGACAAAAAATTGAGAAAAAATTTTTGGACCCCATTTTTCAAAAATTTTACAAGTGTCGACACACCTTAGGGCAAAAATTTCAAAATTGAAAAAAACGACTTTGAACACTTTTTATCATTCACAAAACATGTTTCACAACATTTGACGTCTATTAGAGACAAAAAATCGAGAAAAAATATTTGGACCCCATTTTTCAAAAAATTTTACAAGTGTTGACACCCCTTAGGGGAAAAATTTCAAAATTGAAAAAATCGACTTTGAACACTTTTTATTATTCACAAAACATGGTTCACAACATTTGACGGTTATTAGAGACAAAAAAACGCAAAAAAATTTTTGAGCCCCATTTTTCAAAAAATTTTACAAGTTATTGTCCCCCTATGGGACAAAAATTTCAATTTTCGGAAAAGGTGTTTCCGACTACTTTTTTTACTCACAGAACATGTTTCAAACTAGTTAACATCTGTTAGAGACAAAAACAACAAACTGAACATATTACAACCAACCGAAAAGTGAAACACATTTTTTTCAGAAAAAAAAATAGGAGCTGACCAGAACCACAACGGTGGGGGACTCTATGTATTAAGATAGGGAATGCAGAAATTGTCCCCCTAGGGGGGACACTTAGGGGGACGTTTACTGCGAATTTGCAGTAAATGTCCCCCTAAGTGTCCCCCCTAGGGGGACAATTTCTGCATTCCCTATCTTAATACATAGTGTCCCCCCCGTTGAGGTTCTAGTCAGCTTTTTATACTACTATCGTTACATAATTTATCTTTTACTGATTTGTGTTTTGTTTTTCCGGATAAATTGTTTATTGATAGTTGTTCCGCGCTGTTTCTTATTAATTCGTACGTTTTGCTCGGAATGGCTGTTAATTTATTACTGTCTTGTGAATCTTCGTGTCGTTTTTTGAATACTTTGAACATGATCTCTAAAGTTGTTTCATTGAGGAAAATGTAAATTAATTTTTCATTTCCTGCTTCGTCTGTGAGAGTGAATGTATAGTTTTGGTTATTCAGATCCTTATCGAGTAATATTACCGGGAAGTAATGTGACAAATGGTTTCTATGAATGTTAATTGGTATTATACGTTATGTTTCTTTGAAGAGGTTATTCTTCAAGTTTATTATTATTTTATGAATAATCTCACGGTTTTCATCCGGACAATCATCGTCGAATGCAAATGGTATTAGTGAAAGACTGTTGGTCATTTGTGGTAAATGGCTGGTAGCCATTTGTTTACCGTTATGGATAAGCTAAATCTATCTTGTTATTATTAATATTGTAGGTGTGGGGATAAAGAAATAGAATTTCATGATTTTGGTGGTTCTGTTCTGAATGCGATCCACTGGTCGCACCAGATAAGATGTAGGAATACCTTGCGAGGTTACTCTACTGAGGTCTTATGGTGTCTCAAGAATATAGTCTAATCTTAAGGCTTACCTGACTAACTAAAGTTCTATATCTCTAGTCTGTTACTCTTCTACCTGAGCTTCAGTAGACGATGCACGGGCCCCAATGTTAACGTCTAACGCATATCTCAATACTAAACAAGAACAGAGTAGAGAAACAGAATTATACTTTATTATTATACCAGGTCTGACTCTGATAGAAACCAACTAAAAGAGTGAAAGGGAAAAAGTTAAACATTTAAGGGAAAGTTTTTTTTCAACCAATCAGAAATGAGTACTTTCATAAATAAAGTCTTTTCTCAGTTTTTAATGTCAACCAATAGTGACCCTATCTTTCCTGGTTGTTGAGTTTTAGAAATGTTTATAAGTCATACAGTCAGTCAATTTCTCTTATTCTCTCTGAAGTGTTTTCTGTTCTTTTTTGAAGGTGTTGCGTTTTGTCGGTTTGTCAGTAGGTCAATTCCCAAATATAGGTTGCCCACAAAGCTAGGATTGAACATCAACAACCACAAAAGTATCTATTCCATCACCACTTCCAGTTGGTAAAAATCCTTCCGGGTTTGTCCAAGTGTTGATGTCGAAGGCGCTCCTAATGTCCGGTGACTTACCTGACTTACCTGACTAGTATATATTAGTTGTTAGTTATTCTTAAGTTTTTTGTTCTGTTTACGTAGTATCCTTTCCGGTTGGAAAGAAAAAAAATAAGTTTTAGTCGGTCCTATCTATTTTCTAATCTTTATGTTAGTCGGTGGAATAATCGAAGGTAAGTATATTTTGTCATAAAAGTTGAACATGTACTAATTAAATGTTTATTATCTGGGAGTCAAGCATGGACAGGCATGTGTTTTCCCAGCTGCCTGTTTCCCATTAGCGGTTGTTTTATACTTTTTACATATACATTATGTTATTTGTTTTGTTGGCAAGGATTCGTATAATTTATTTAGATAGCTACTTATCTGTAAATTTTGTAAAAGATCCGTTCAACGCGTTCATTTTTTAAAGCTGCGCTTAACACGACATACTGTTTTACTATCTTCCAAAAAATTTTTTCTCTGGACGTCATTCACGTCGGCTCAACTTGTTAGTTGTTACTGTAAAAGAGTTGATCAGAAGGTTGATCTTCTTAATCTTTTTCTGGAGTTGCATATATGCTAGTTGGTAGGTTATGCTAATCGGTATTGTTATTGTACATGTCTGAGTTGTATGGCATATTACTGGAGTTCATTCATTAATAGAAACTGTTTGCAATAACTAGTGAATTCGAATTTGAAAATTTCCAATTGGTGATATTTTCATCTTCACGTACCCATATGGTATGTTACTTTTTGCATATATTTTAAATAGGTTGTGTTGTGAAATAGTTTTCAAACACGGTTATGTGTCAGGTTCTTTGAATACTATTGGTATGGTCGTTATATCTTGTTGTAATTTCGGGAAATTTGTCATCTTATAACTCATTATCACGTGCATACGTTTTGTGCAAATTGTGTTTTACATGTTATATTTGTTGTAAATGTTATACACAATGTAGTGTATGTTTGAACTGTTATACTGTTGTACACAGTAGTTACCATTTGCGATCGTTCGCATAGTTTGCATGATTACAAATGGTTACCATTTGCGATCGTTCGCGACGATGATTAATCATCTTTTGAATTTTTCCAGTTGTTTGTTCTAAAGGCTATCACGGGTTTTTTGTTTTTCTATTTTTATTTTCAAAATTACGTCTTACAAAATTACATGTTGTAGTTGCATGTATCTAGCTATAAATAACGTTTTCATATATACATGTACAGTTAGGGGGTAGAGTTGTAGTTTTGTGGATAGTGTGTTATAAAAAAGTTTGATTAATTATTAATTCTAAATGGTGATTTAAGAATACATTTAACAAAGTGATGGATAAGGTATCGTAGTCGAATATATTATCTACTGTATGCATGAGTGAGTAGCTAGCGATAATTTAGTAGCTATTACAAATGTTAATATTACAAATATTGAAGTGAGCTGATGAATAGCACGAATGGATAGTTTGATTATTTTTGTACTAAAGTACTTAATGTTGAACACCAATTGAAGGCATTATACATGAATAGTATGTATTTATAAAGTGCATAGTTAGTAATTGTCCCCTATAAAACCTCTGCCTGATGTGGATAGTTAGAGCGGTTTTTATAGTGATTATACTCGTTTACAAAATGTTCGTCCTTCGGTAATAGATCAGCTATCATGTCTGTCAAGTTGTCGATGCTGATTTCTGTGATCGATGCTTTGACAGTTTTTTGTATTTCTTTTTCAAGATTGGTTGTCGATCGTGTAGCGTGAAATTCTACTCGGATGAGGATTGTTTGGTTGGTAAAAGTCCCTTCTAAGTGAAATGTGTGGAACTCTTCACACGGTTCAAGTGCTTCGAGTGGTACTATTAATGGTCGTTCTGGCGCATATTTCGGTTGCAATATGTAATATTTTTTAATTGGGTCAAAGTTTCGCAACGTACCTGTCATGAAGTTATATTGGAGTTTGTATCCATAATTAGGAAAATAAGGTGATGTTAACTGGTCATTAATATATATGTAGCTCTTTTGCGTGTAAAGGGCTTTGTCGCGAAAGAAAGTGTAGTAAAGAAGATTGTGTATTAATTTGTTTCTTGTACTCTGTAATTATTGTTCTGAACATCTTTAGGTTTCGGATGTAAGTAGTTAAAGCTTAATTGGAATATCTCGTGTTCTAAAACACTATAAGCTGTGAGGTCCTGCGGCGCTTTTGCTACGAGATGATCAAATGTACAAATAGTAGGTTTTTTGATCTCGTAATTATAGTCATACAAGAATCGCTCGGTCAAGCTGTAAAAGTGTTTCAATATTGGGAAAGAGGCCTGGTGTAGTTTGTCTCTTCCTATATTCTTGATGATTCGTTTTACGGTATTGGTTTTTTCAGATGGAAGGGGTAGAAAAAACTCAGAAACTCTGCCTTTCAGGTTGTGTAATGGTGTTATTTCAAAGTTGTACATCTTGGTTTCGAATGGCATGTTTGCCCAATTTCTGAATGATAATAGTGGATTATACTTGCGACTGTGAGGATTAGTTAAAGTGCGTGGATATAATTTTGTGAACCAGATCGTGTCACTAACAGTTTCTGTTGGTGACTGTTCGTTTGTTGACTGGTGGAAGAGTGACTTCTTGTTATTGTTGCGGGGTGTTACCGCGTACGGAAATCTGAGATTGTTCGGTCTTATGTGTGCCGAATTCTTTTCAAACCATCGTTACTGAACACGTTGCTGCACTCTATGATGGTTACCAGTGAAGTGCTCATCCGGTGGTGGTGGTCTAACAGGGGGTGGGTGAATAGGCATCGGTGGTGATGCATATGTTGCAATGTGGTTCGACTGATTCTTTACAAGTCTACCGTTTTGGTAGCTAGGTGTGTTCGTGTTCTGTATTTCAGGTTCTGTTTGGTTAGATTGATGATTTTTTCTTGTTCTAAATAATTTCAAACTCTTTCTTACGTCCGACGCTCTTGGAATTATGGTACACTCTGCAACGATGCCTGCAATTTCCATTGGTGTTAGTTGTTTTTGAGTTAATTTTTTCTGTTGTACAGGTGTGGAATTGTCAGCTTGCACTCTCATGGTAGTCATTGTTTCGTTATTGTCATCCGTTCGCGTGCTACATTCTGATGCATTTTTCACGGATTGTCCCAGGACTGGAACGTGCGGAGCCCAACTCGCCCTCTTCGACGCCATAACTCAGAGGTGAGTCGGCTTCATACTCCATGTTTGACGCCATTGCTAAAGCATATGAGATGGTCAAACATTTGAGAATTAGTTTAAGTATAATATTGTTATGTTACAGATTTTACAGTAGGTATTACTGTTGATGTATGGTCTATCCATTATGGTAAATGGTTATACGAATCTGTAGAAGTGATAGGTCACATGGGACAAGGTGATGAAAGTGTGATTATTACAGTTACATAGAGTAATTCTGTTGACGAGTTGCCCATGTGTGATAGATCACCAATTATATTTAGGTGATAACACAAATCGTACACGTGTACTACATTTGTTCTTACATGGCTGAAATATATAAGAGTGGCTGAATTATTTAGGTTTGAGATACATGTTAGTTATAATATCGTTAAATGTAGTTATCTCTGAACTAATGAAACATGTAAAGAAACAAATGTTAGATGTTGTGCTATCAGTTGATGGTGTAGATTAGATGGTTCGGGTATGGTGTGAATATCAGTTGATATTAATAACATTTGCCATACATGTAGGTTATACATTGTGAGCAGTAAGTAAGTACTGGGTGAGTACTTATTTTGTTACTGATCAAATGGTTAATCGTTCGACTGGTCAGCGGTCGAATGGTTATTTGTCGAATGGTTATTAGTTGTAGATTATCAAAGTTTGGAGAAGTGCTACTCAGAGTGTGGAGTAGTAGATAAAAGTAGTGGTACTTTTAGTCATACTCGATAATAGAATATCAGTGAATAGTCTATTAGTAAATAGCATGTCAGTGAATAGCATACTGGTGGGTAGCATATCGTGAGATAACAGCATATTGTGATAGATGGCATAAAATTGTGATCAATGGTGTGATATGATACTACGATACCATTTGTTTTATATAATTTGTAATAAAATTGATTACACTGTGAATGGCCGTTTCTTTGAGTTATTCCCATTGTTTAATCTGTGAATGGCCTTTTCTTTGAGTTATTCCCATTGTTTAATGTTAGTTGTTACTATCATTTAACTATGTATTACACTTCGTAAGTGTCTGTTGAATGTGTATAATAATATGTAACTTCATATGTATGTGGTTGATCTTCGTTACTTATTACATCCAGGCTATGGCTGCGGTTATGCATTTTACTTGCCGTAATTTTTAGTTGTTCAAAGTCGATAGGAGGTGGGTTTTGTATTCCCATAAGTTTCACTGTAGGTATAAAGAACTTTTGATTAGTTGTAGACGGTTGTGGCATTTCATATTGTTCTATTTTGTCATGATATTGTGATGTCTGTTGGCATAGAAGTGGTGCATTAGGTAACTGTTGTGTTCCTAAGCATTGATATGATGCTGGTGGTTTTATCGTTTTAACTAATGGTGCTCTTTTTTCGTCTACTTTTTCATTTTCAGATATAATTGTAAGTGGTTCTACTCTAAACGTTTCATGAATGTATTTTTTTCCGGTAAAGGTGGTTTTCTTTCGGTAAATCCATAGTTCTCAGTTGGAGACCATTTTCTGTTCCTCTGATGGTAGTTTTACAATGTTTTTATTTCGTGTCAACATAGACGTCTTTTAGTTCATTGTTATCCATGTGATCCATTATAGTGGTAAATCTAGTTTCTACGAAATTGGTTTTTTATCGTTCTTGTTCTATAGTTTTGATTACCATTACGTGTGTTGTTACTATCACTGTTGTGTCTTTCATCTTCTTGTATATGAGCTTCTAGTTGTGTTAATGTTTGTGAAAATACTCCAAATATTCCTGTTAGTAATATCATTGTTATATTTGCTTGTTTTCCTATTACTTTGTGTATAGCAAATATGTTATTGAAATTTATTATAAGGTTTGTTATGAATAAAAGCACACTTAGCTTTTTGTATATTATGGCCATTTTTTCTATAATATACCATGGCCAGCCAAATATGGTTATTATTTGGTCATTTAACTAATTTCCGTTGAAGATTTGTTTCCAAGTTTAACGCTAGTTGATCAATTTGGAAATTATTTCCATTAATGTTGAAGTCTTTTAGCCTTCTTAGTGACTTCTCATAACTCTGGTAGATTTCTAAGAGTCCTAATTGTTCGAGTTCTAATAGTTTTTGAGCGTTAGCTGAGGTTGCTGCTTGCATGGGTTTTTCTCGGTCTCTCATATACTCGTGTAGTAAATCTTTCTGTTGTTCTTGGACTAGTTGTTCTTTACTGTATATGCCACTTTCGATTACACTGGCTTTGACATGTTTTAAAGTTTTATTTCTTCTGGTGATATGGTATTCAATTTTGTTTCAATTTTTACTGGGTATGGTGGTACTCTGTATCTAGCTGTTCCTTCAGTGTCAATAAAATTAGTTGATCAAGGTTGCTATGTGAGCAAGGTACCTTCTTTGCTCAAAGGTAGGTTTGTCTGATCAATTGATGTACATATTTTACTCTCGGTTTTGTGCTACGTATAGTAGTGATGACTTTTTTGCGCATTTGTACATTTTCATGACGTTGACTCCTTCTTGTTTAACAAATTGTGATCGATCTCCTGTTAAGATAAATCCTAATAGTGGTGTGTTTTTCTGTACTTGTGTTAAAAATAATTGTCTGACATTGCCTGTTTGTTCGCAGATATTATAGTAAAATTTTATTGCTTGTAAGCTTATTCCAGAGTTTATCTCTTACCCATATATAGGTCAATTTTCGTATTCATATTTGTTTGTTCGTTTGAAAAATCATAATAGAAGTGTTTATTTTCTTCAACCCCGTATCGTGTATGGTTGGATGTTAATGATTTCGGCTTTATCTTAATAATCTTTTCGTTTTCAAATTTATTTTTTTTATTTTGTTATTACTTTTCCTGTGTTCATATCGAATCCGTATTCGTATAGGATGAAAATATCGTCGTATTGTGTTTTATGAATGGGTCTAGGTGAACCACATTCACGTTCGACTGTGGGGAATATTTCGAATACAGATGCTATTTGTAAATTGGTGTCATTCATTATGGTCTTTTTTGTTCTATGGTGTTCCTGGATGGTAGTCCATTCTGCATATGTTTCAATCCAATAGCGCTCTTGATATTTTACCATAAAAGCATCAAATCGGATGAGTTCAAATAGTTGACAATGTGTTTGTGGTTCCCAAACAATTGTTGCTTTAGTGAAGGGTGTCGGTTGACATTCCCCTTTTTGAATATCGCATGGTAGTTTTGTAACGAGTCACAGTATTTCTTCAGTTTTCAAATTTAATATTAACGATACTTCTTTAATCTCTAGAGTCCAATCAAGGATTTCTGCTCTTTTTTTTTCTTCTTTGGATTGTGATTGTGGGTTGATGGCTGCGTCAGGTATCCACATGGGATTAGTGTAGTCGTCCACCATTCTTCCACATGTTGGTACTGTAGGAGTATTTATGTTGAATTTAATTCTGCCTTGATGTTCTTCTAGTCTTTTCTATAACTGTGGGTTATCTGAGTAATTGAATGAAATGTTAAAATTTTCTGGTTTGTATCTTGTATTCTTCAAAAGGTTTATTCTAGCGATTTCGTTTCGAACTTTTTCTGCGTCTAGTATTTTTGTTCTTCTTGCATCTGAAAAGTAATAGCTGGGTCTATTAGCTCTAATGTAGTCAGTGTGTTGTGAACACCATTCAACTCTTTCTTTTATTGTTCCTGATACAGCGTAAGCTTTTTTTTACTGCTCTGGCTCTAGACAAAGATTGTACTTCAGTTTTAATCATTTCTAGGTCTAGTGCTTTAAGGTTACATGTACTTATTTTGTTCAATTCGTAATATTTGACGTTGCTAATTTCGTCGACATCACAAGTGTAATGTTCTATGAAAATATCTTGGGGTCCTGTTGCTGAACTATTTGCATTTTGACTTGTTAATTCTATTAATTCTAGATTTGTTTTTCGTTTTTGTTTTTTCTGGTTTGTGTAAAATTTCGAGAGAATACTGTCGGTTAATTTTTCTCTATAGAAATTCCAGTTATGTGGCCCCTTATCTATGGATATGTTCCACATGGCTTCATAGTCTGAACTGTTTGTGAATTCGTCACCTTATTTGATTTTTGTGTTATAGTGCATTATTGGTCGTTGATAAGTGGAAGTGTGGTTTGTGTTCAAAGTGTGATTTCTTTTACAATGATTCTTAAAACGTTCTGTCATTCGTTCGTTTATACGGTCTTTAATACGTTGTTTAATATTCTGGTTTAATCTATCTTCCAAGTTTACTTTTGTTTCGATTTTTAAATATATATATATATAGCAGTAGTAATGTTAAATTTAAAATTATGGCTTTTAGTTGGAACGACATGTGTATGATAATCCTGTGTGATGATTGCAGAATGATGCAAATCCTAGTGTTTGTTTAGTGTATCTGTCAATTTTATATCAGAATTCAGTACAAATGAATGGTGCTGGTGTTGTTGTTGTTGTAACTATGGATGGTTTAGTTGCGTGAAAAAGATGGTTAAAAATGGTATCTAATTTTATTGTTGCGTTGAATTTTAGTTCTAAGCTTGGTGTTGCTAAAACGTTGAGTGCTGTATTGCGTTGTCTTGATGTTAAATTTTATGTGTTTACTAGCCAACTTCTTGACCAAATCGTAAATGTATCTCCTAGATTAGTAGGTCCGTATAAAGGTGGTGAAGGATTCCACGTTTTATGATCTAATGCGAATATATATGTGTGTTCTGAGATTCTACTTTTAGTTGGTAGATTAGGTTTGTATACTGGTGTTGCTTGAACTCTTCCTGGATGATCAGATGAAAATAAATTTTCCGGGATAAACAATGTCGGAGATAGGACTGTATTTCCTGGTGGTGTTCAATAAATTGATACGTTCAACTTACTTCTTGATATGTTACTGGAGTTTTGCCCTGATGAAATGTTTGTTTTTTGAAGGGTAATAACAGAACTACTTGAAGCTGAATTTGGTGATGCTGCTGACCAAAGAGAACTATTGGGCGATTGTATTGGTTGTACTCTAAAATGATCTTGTACAAAATTAGAATGTTGTCGTTGTTGGAAAGTTGGTGGTAAGAATGGGTTTCCTCTCAATTCAGAGGGGGTTGGTGTAGGTATGGTACTGTTGAGTGATATTTCACTTGGTGGGCTAATAAAATTGTTGTAATGTTGGTGTTCCGGTTGTGCTTGGAGGTTCGAAATGTCCTACTTCTTTTGGTCTTATCTCGTTCAATTCTATATCTGTTGATCCGTGTGAATCAAATGTTGGGGTTTGTGTTGGAAAGGAAAGTGATGATCTGCGTCGTGCTCTTTTTAATTCTCTCCTTTGAATGTTATCTCGCCGTACTGTGTACGGGTTTTTGTTACCTTGATTTATATTATCATCGACTTCCGGTGATGTTGGTATATCTGTTAAATCTGTTACTTCGTTATGGTGTGGCCGTTCCTGGTTGGGATTATTATTATTTGATGACGTAACTTGTCATATATATTTTTGGCTTATATTTAAGCTCCTGAACTAGTTACGTGTGTCAGAATTTGTACAAATGGTGGTGATATTGTTATTAACGGTGTCATTGCTTGTGCGGGTTCTTGTGTTTGTGCACCTGTATTCGATAACCAAATTTCGTTGTTTGTTAGCCTCAAGTTTTATTGGAATACTTTTACGTTGCCGTAGAACGGTGTGTTTTCGGAAAAGCCTATTTGTAAGTACATTTTGGAGTGTAACGTATAATACAGGGTTTCGTCTATATCTGGATTTGGATCAAATGTGTAGATTTAGTATTGATTATGGATTCTTTATGGATTGATGAAGTATTCAATTAGATGTTGACACATACGTATGAAGCAATAAATTAGAAGCGCTATTTTCACAAAATTGAATTTTTTTAAAATCTATTATATCTATATTACTTTTGCAATTATGATGTATGTTTGGGTGTATTGCGTTCATCAATTTTATTATCTTGGTGGGCTTGCGTAGATTACTCTACGACGTCGAAACACTTCTCTTTTTGTTTCTATTGCCAGGTACGTTGAAATTACTACAATACAAGGCACGAGGAATATGGTGATGTAAAAGATAATATCGGATAGTATTATGTATGTTGCAAATAGTATATCAGAAATATCAGAAACAGCAATCTTTGAAACTGAAATTTGTTTGTTTTTTTTCCAAATTAACTTTGTTGTCAGTTAGTGGATATGGCGGTGTTATTAAATTGGTGTGTGTATATGTGTGTGTTTTGAGAGGTTGATTTATTTTATTCATTTTCATCAGTAAACAAGGATTAAATGAATATCAATAAAATTAGGCAGAAGTTAAAACAGCAAAAATTGCAAAATCATGTAGAGCTAAACTTTTTCATATAGCAAGTTCACGTTTATAGTCTTGGCTGTGAACAAATCATTTTTCGAAGCTAAGGTTCATTATGAAACTCAACTAATACAATGTCTTTTTTGCCAAGCTGTCCCAGCAGTTTTGATCTTTTACAAAAAATTGAAACGCAAGGATTCAGAGAAATATGTCTGATATCTGACAACTGAAATAACAGGCTTTGAATAAACATATGGAAACAGCTATATACAGTGAAACCTTAGTTGTTTGGATAATATAGGTCGGTGTAATTTTTTTTCCTTTTAGGTACACACAATAGACTTTTTTTGGAGCAAACATACTTCTATAAAGTTGATATTGTAAATGGACATAGTGCAGCGATATTGTGAAGCACTCATTGTTTACGGTACACAATCCTCCGAGTTAGAAATGTGAAAAATTTTGCTTTTCATATCTTTCAATTAAATGCAATTGGAAATAGACGTCAGACACTGAATAAAAAGAAACTCCGCTGTTGAAAAAACCTAGGTTTATGACTGATCAGTCATAAGTAACAAAAGTAAAAAAAAGTTGCACTTCAAAGATAGAACATGCAATAAAATTATTTGAAGTTCTAATAATTAGACTTGTTTGCTAAACAGTAGAAACCCTACATTGTTGATTTAATTTTTTAAATACCATTTGATGTATCTTACTATCGATTTTTTCAAAATTCTTTATTCAGAAAATTAATTTTTGAGTTGAAAAGCTTTAGCGTTTTTCATGTCTTTGAAAAACGTTCAAACACATGATTTGTTGAAAATATTGGCGTGTAAAGTCTGTCGGTCTGCGTCAGTCAGGACACGTTACCGTAAGATAGATAAGAGATTCTGTGTTTTATGTTCGATGAGTCGCTAGAGATAAGAATGGTTTTCATTTTTTAGAAAAACCAAAAACACATTGTTGTAGATAATTAGTAAACAAAAGGTTATTTTTGATGGTAGTGAAAGGAGGTTGTAGTTGAAGGTACCAGTGTAACTTAGAAAAAACAGGTGGTTGTACTGGTTAGTAATAGTATCTAGCAGTAGTTGTAGGTAGTACCAGTAGGCAGTAGTAGTAGGAGTAGTAGTATTAGTAGTAGTAGTAGTAGTAGTAGTAGTAGTAGTAGTAGTAGTAGTAGTAGTAGTAGTAGTAGTAGTAGTAGTAGTAGTAGTAGTAGTAGTAGTAGTAGTAGTAGTAGTAGTAGTAGTAATAGTGGTAAAAGTAGTAGTTACTAATTGTAGATTGTAGTTGCAGGTAGTAGCAGTAGTAGGTAATAGCGGTAGTGGGCAGCAGTAGTGTTGTGTTTAATTCCGAAATGTTGGCCGGAAATCTTAGCCCAAAGATTTTTTGAATAGACTCTGCTCTTTTCAATTTCAAATTCCTTTGGATGTACCTATCAACGATGCTCTATCAAATATCGTTACGGTAATGTTTTCTTAAAATATCGACAGCAAAATAAGTAATCAAAAATAATAACACAGGGTTACTGAATGCACAGTAAGTTTGAGTCAAGAAAGAACTATAAAAAACCCTTATAGTTTTGGTGGCTTGAGGTGCTCAGGTAACCTAGTTCCAGTGTTTAATAAATGAAGTTTTTGGAACCATTTACTGCGGAAGCGATTCGCTTTGGTTAAGATTTCAGTCCCAGTATGCACTATCCATTACTATTACTCTCAAAACGCAAACCAGACCTATACACTATTGAAGCTGTTTTTATCAACCCGGCAGATACAGATATTGTGTTCGTTCTCGCCTAATTGATCAGGTGGCTACTTAACTTTGACAATTAAGCACTTTTAACAATTCCAGTTGAAATTACGCTTCTGGTATATCGTTATAAATTTTGTCTGATTCAAGATCTTGTTGAATTTCTATCTTTCTGTTTTTTAAGTGAAAAGTTCAGCTGATCCTGCATATATTAGTTTTCTGACCAACTTTTTCGGTTTTTACAGAATTTACAGTTTTATTTTAGCTCAATTTTTTTTATCTCTCAACAATTTTTCTCAAATACGTTTTTCGTCTAGATGATCTTGCTCATTTTTAAACGGCTAGTTGAATAGGTTTAGAGAAATCTTTTCTCAAAAATATTTTCAGAGCACCCAAATGTTGTTTTTGTCTACGGTTGTCACGTTGTTTTATTTTCTTGCCAAGTATTGAAAGAAAATCATGAACTTTAATGTTTTCTTGTAAATAGTCTTAATAGTGTGAAATATGGTAGCTAGATGACTGTAGAAAAATCTGTTTTCAAAAAAACATGTTCAAAATATCAAAAAAATTGTTGTTTGTTTTGTATGTTTTGACCCACATACTGCATCGGTGAAAAAAATGAAGCGGACAAAAAATCATTTTTTAGTGCTATTTCATGGCACAAAATCCGTTTCAGACCATTTTAGGACTTTTTCCAAGTTTGAGGACGTATAGTAAAATTTTTAGTTCTATAGAAAATAAGTTTTTGCAGTTGAGCAAATGAGGAGCTGCTCTGGGTTGCCTTAACGCAAGCACACCATGGGCTGGTAGCTGCAATCTGACTGGAGGGAGGGGGACAGCCCCTACAAAGAACATTACCACCGAAAAACTGATTTTCTCTTAGTGAAATCCATTTTGTTTTGTATAAGTTTCACCAGTCAACTAAACACAAAAAATTTGTTTCAAATTCAGCAAAAGGTTCTTCTCTGGAGCCATTTGGTGTGTAAATTGAGCGTAAGCAGACGTTGAAAACGAACAAAATTTTTTCCATCTAAACCCTGAATTTAAGGTTTTCGTTTGCCTTCTCAAACGCAACAAGACTGTTTCACTCAAATTTGCTGTGAAACCTTTTGAGAGGTTGACTTATTTTATTCATTTTCATCAGTAAACAAGGATTAAATGAATATCAATAAAATTAGGCAGAAGTTAAAACAGCAAAAATTGCAAAATCATGTAGAGCTAAACTTTTTCATATAGCAAGTTCACGTTTATAGTCTTGGCTGTGAACAAATCATTTTTCGAAGCTAAGGTTCATTATGAAACTCAACTAATACAATGTCTTTTTTGCCAAGCTGTCCCAGCAGTTTTGATCTTTTACAAAAAATTGAAACGCAAGGATTCAGAGAAATATGTCTGATATCTGACAACTGAAATAACAGGCTTTGAATAAACATATGGAAACAGCTATATACAGTGAAACCTTAGTTGTTTGGATAATATAGGTCGGTGTAATTTTTTTCCTTTTAGGTACACACAATAGACTTTTTTTGGAGCAAACATACTTCTATAAAGTTGATATTGTAAATGGACATAGTGCAGCGATATTGTGAAGCACTCATTGTTTACGGTACACAATCCTCCGAGTTAGAAATGTGAAAAATTTTGCTTTTCATATCTTTCAATTAATTGCAATTGGATATAGACGTCAGACACTGATTAAAAAGAAACTCCGCTGTTGAAAAAACCTAGGTTTATGACTGATCAGTCATAAGTAACAAAAGTAAAAAAAGTTGCACTTCAAAGATAGAACATGCAATAAAATTATTTGAAGTTCTAATAATTAGACTTGTTTGCTAAACAGTAGAAACCCTACATTGTTGATTTAATTTTTTATATACCATTTGATGTATCCTACTATCGATTTTTTCAAAATTCTTTATTCAGAAAATTAATTTTTGAGTTGAAAAGCTTTAGCATTTTTCATATCTTTGAAAACCGTTCAAACACATGATTTGTTGGAAATATTGGCGTGTAAAGTCTGTCGGTCTGCGTCAGTCAGGACACGTTACCGTAAGATAGATAAGAGATTCTGTGTTTTATGTTAAGAATGGTTTTCGTTTTTCAGAAAAACCAAAAATACATTGTTGTAGATAATTAGTAAACAAAAGATTATTTTTGATTGTGGTGAAAGTAGGTTGTAGTCGAAGGTACCAGTGTTACTTAGAAAAAACAGGTGGTTGTACTGGTATAGTAATAGTATCTAGCAGTAGTTGTAGGTAGTACCAGTAGGTAGTAGCAGTAGAAGTATTAGTATTAGTAGTAGTAGTAGTAGTAGAAGTAGTAGTAGTAGTAGTAGTGGTAAAAGTAGTAGTTACTAATTGTAGATTGTAGTTGCAGGTAGTAGCAGTAGTAGGTAATAGCAGTAGTGGGCAGCAGTAGTGTTGTGTTTAATTCCGAAATGTTGGTCGGAAATCTTAGCCCAAAGATTTTTGGAATAGACTCTGCTCTTTTCATTTTCAAATTCCTTTGGATGTACCTATCAACAATGCTCTATCAAATATCGTTACGGTAATGTTTTCTTAAAACATCGACAGAACAATAAGTAATCAAAAATATTAACACAGGGTTACCGAATGCACAGTAAATTTGAGTCAAGAAAGATCTATAAAGAACCCTTATAGTTTTGGTGGCTTGAGGTGCTCAGGTAACCTAGTTCCAGTGTTTAATAAATGAATTTATTGGAACCATTTACTGCAGAAGCGATTCGCTTTGGTTAAGATTTTAGTCCCAGTACGCACTATCCATTACTATTACTCTCAAAACGCAAACCAGACCTATGCACTATTGAAGCTGTTTTTATCAACCCCGCAGATACAAATATTGTGTTCGTTCTCGCCTAATTGATTAGGTGGCTACTTAACTTTGAGAATTAAGCGCTTTTTACAGTTCCAGTTGAAATTACTCTTCTGATATATCGTTACAAATTTTGTCTGATTCAAGATCTCGTTGAATTTCTTATCAATCTGTTTTATTAAGTGAAAAGTTCAGCTGATCCTGCATATAATAGTTTTATGACCAACTTTTTCGGTTTTTACAGAATTCACTGTTTTATTTCAGCTCAATTTTTTTTATCTCTCAACAATTTTTCTCAAATACGTTTTTCCTCTAGATGATCTTGCTCATTCATAAACGGCTAGTTGAATAGGTTTAGAGAAATTTATTCTCAAAAATATTTTCAGAGCACTCAAAGGTTGTTTTTGTCTACGGTTGTCACGTTGTTTTATTTTCTTGCCAAGTATTGAAAGAAAATCATGAAGTTTAATGTTTTCTTGTAAATAGTCTTAATAGTGTAAAATATGATAGCTAGATGACTGTAGAAAAATCTTTTTCAAAAAAACATGTTCAGAATATCAAAAAAATTGTTGTTGTCTCCGGTTGTGACATTTTGCTTGCCAATGATTACAGGACAAAAACATGAGTTTAACAAAGCTGAAAGTCAAATTCTGTTTGTAAGATACTAACTTATTGGATCGTGGAGATAAAAAACAACATTCTTCTAAACAAATGATTTGCCCTCCAAAAACTTCTCCCTCTCTCTCTCCCGTTTGACTTGTATGCATGTAAATACATAAGTACATAAGCACATTCGGACATATATACATACACTCTACCGTATACATAATGAAAAACCTACACATATGTACCCAAAATTGTCTTCATATATACACACATTAACAATTTCTACACAAATGCTGAAATTGAAGCTCAAAAAGTCATAAAATCATTTGACTACATTTAAGCACAAGTATATTTACTCATATACAAATAAACTTTTATGATTATATACATGAATACACGCAATTTTATACTTAAAGTTATCGTTCTTTCAATTCATTCAATTTTTCATTCACACACAAAAAAAGCCTTTTTAAACACAAACAAGCAAGCATACATACTTGTTTAGGTAGAAACATACATAGTTATAAATCTATATAAAAAATAAAGACATATTTCCTCATATTTTTGCATATTTGCAAAAGTATTGTCAACATAAATTACTTCTGACTGTTCTTTGTCTTATCTCAAATCTTTTCAGAAGCTGAGTTTTTCCTGATCGACTTGGTTGAACGAAATCGAATTCACAAAAATTAATTTTGAGTGCTCTTTCACAGCGCAAATCCATTTCTTACCAGTTTAAGTTTTCAAAAAATTTTGAATTTTTTTTGAAAAGTCTAAACTTTTGTATGTTTCCACCCCCATAATGCATCGGTGAAAAATTGAAGTCGACAAAAAAAATACTTTTGAAAGAACTTTTATAGCGTAAAATCCATCTAAGACCATTTTAGGACTTCAAAAATTTTATATTTTTTTCTGAAAAATTTGAAGTTTTTGTATGTTTTGACCAACATTCTGCATCGGTGAAAAATATGAAGCCAACAAAAAATCTTTTTTAGTGCTCTTTGATGGCGCAAAATCCATTTCAAACCATTTTAGGACTTCAGAGAGGAGCTGCTCTTGGTTGCCTTAACGCCAGCACACGAGCGACCGGTAGCTGATATATGACTGGAGGGAGGGCGGTCCGGACTCCCACCTGCAAAAACTTTACCACCAAAAAACTGATTTTCTCTTTGTGAAATCAAGTTTTTTTGTTTAAGTTTCACCAGTGTCAACTTAACACAAAAAATATCTCTCAGACTGGTAAAACTTAAACAAAAAACTTGATTTCACTACGAGAAAATCAGTTTTATGGTGGTAAGGTTCTGTGCAGGAGGGGTCCGGACCCCCACCCCCCTCCAGTCAAATGGCAGATAAGCATACTACTGACAGATCCTCCGTTCAACCTAATATACTGTGAAGAGATACAATTGCCCTGTAAAGCTAATACCAGGGTCATCACAAACGTTATGCATTACCTGAAAAATACCTCCAGTACTTCAAGACAACACCACATAGAAGTTGAAGTGTACGTCAGATATGATATATTGCAACCGCTGCAGCAAGCAGCAGTCACTGATGTATCGCCAATTGTCTGAGAGAGGAAAAAGAGTTGAGAACTGAGACTAAGTGGACTTCAAACTTTTGAATAGGGCGGTTACTTAGTTAAGTCAAGGAAAAGACTATTCTATACCAAACATGGTAGCAACATTCCACAACCTCCATAGGTCCTCCTATTTTGGCAGAACTGAATTTTCAGACGCCTACTCTCGGATTGAACATACCCAGGTTGAGGTCGCGCTCGAAATCGCCTCTGATCAGACCGTCCCAGACAAGTGGGACCTCTGATCAGACCGTCCCAGACCAAAGTGACCTCTGATCAGACGAGTGTGCGCTCGAAGACCGTTGTGCGCTCGAAGTGCGCTCGAAGCCGCCTCTGATCAGACGAGTTCCAGACCGAAGTGAACCCTGATCAGACAAGTTCCAGACCATTGTCCAGGCGAGTTCCAGACCATTGTACAGACTAAAGTGCGCTCGAAATATTGTCCCAGACTAAAGTGCGGTCGAAATCACCTCTGATCAGACAAAAGTGCGCTCGAAAATGCCTCTGTTTAGACTAAAGTGCGTTCGAAATAGTCTGATCAGAGAATGATTTTGAAGATGAACAAATCTCTCAATATCGTTATAATATATTCATTTCATCTATCATTTTTATCAATCTTATATTCAACTAACAAAAAACCAATCCTGAAAGTATTGTTAATGTAAGTAAATCGAAAAAAAAAATGATCAAAAAATTACTGAGTATGCTAATTTTTTATGCTTTTGACTGAAAAAATGAACTTAGACAGCTCTGCATAAAAACATCTTGATCTACTCTGATTCAAAATCTTTTCTTGAGGGGACCGGCAGTTGTTATTAGCTGGACCCCTTGGTTCTGATCAAACTCATCGGATTTTCAGATGAAGTTCCGATCAGAATGCTGTTTTATTGTTGACTCATACCCGAGACAACAAAAGTCAGTAAGAAAACAAAAAAAAACTTAAAAAAATTTTCGCTCGAATTGGTCTCTGGTCAGACTAGTGTGCGCTCGAATTGGCCTCTGATCAGACTAGTGAGCGCTTGAAACTGCCTCTGATAAGACCGTCCCAGACCAAAGTGACCTCTGATCAGACCGTCCCAGAACAAAGTGGCCTCTGATCAGGCAAATTCCAGACCATTGTCCAGACAAAAGCGCGCTCGAAGCCTTTTCCAGACTATGTAATTCGAGCGCACCGGGAACTTGTGTGCGCTCGAAACTCGTCTGATCAGGGGTCACTTCGGTCTGGCCACCTCGACCTGGGTAGCATTGAAACTAAGAAAAATGGCAAAATCAACATATCTAAGAGACCAACGAAGCCCAGGTTGAGGTCCACACCAAAATGGCTTCTGATCAGACCGTCCCAGACAAAAGCGACCTCTGATCAGAACGACTTAGACTGAAGTGTCCTCTGATTAGACTATCGTGCGCTCGAAGCTCCGTGTGCGCTCGAAAGCGTCTTCTGATCAGACTTTTGTGCGCTCGAACGCCATGCCCTGATCAGACTAATGTGCGCTCGAATCCGCATCTGATCAGACTAAAGTGCGCTCAAAAGAGCCTCTGACCAGGCTGAAGTGCGCTCGAAAATGCCTATGATCAGACTAAAGTGCTCTCGAAATCAACTCTGATCAGACAAACGTGCGCTCGAAGTTGCCTCTGTTTAGTTTAAAGTGCGTTCAAAATAGTCTGATCGGAGAATGATTTTGAACATGAACAAATCTCTCCTTATTGTTATAATATATTCATTTCATGAAAATTGATGTTATCACTCTTATAAACAACTAACGAAAAACCAATCCTAAAATTAATGCTAATGAAAAAAAAGCAAAAAAATTGCTCAAAAAATGTATTGTGTATGCCATTTTTTTATGCTTTTAACTGAACAAATGAACTTCGACAGCTTTGCATAAAAACGTCTTGACTTACTTTGATTCAAAAACTTTTCTTGAGGGGACCGTCAGTTGCTATCAGCTGGACCCCTTGGTTCTGATGAAACCCATCAGATTTTCTGGTGGAGTTTTGATCAGAATGCTGTTTCATTGTTGACTCTTACCAGAGACAAAAAAAACTTGAAAAAAAGTTCATTCGACTTGGTCTCTGGTCAGACTAGTGTGCGTTCGAATCGGCCTCTGATCAGACTAGTGTGCGCTTGAAACTGCCTCTGATCACACCGTCCCAGACAAAAGTGACCTCTGATCAGACCGTCCGAGACCAAAGTGGCCTCTGATCAGGCAAGTTCCAGACCACTGTTTAGACAAAAGTGCGCTCAAAGCCTTTTCCAGACCATGTAATTCGAGCGCACCGAGAACATGTGTGCACTCGAAGATGGTCTGATCAGAGCTGAATTCTGTCTGGCCACTATGAGCTAGGAGATGTGCAGTTAACTGGTTCGTTGAGGAACTCGTCTTCATTGTTCCCAAACTAGATAGAGTCATCATAAAAAGGAAACGAAATAATGGGATGATAATCTACTGAAAACGTAATTGACACAAGACTACCTGCAAAGCGGTGCCAATACGAAATTCAAGGGCGCCAAATATCATCAAACAGCCTGATTTTTTTGTCTGGTTAGAAATTCTTTTTTTTTAAGATATAATCAGAAGAAGTAATAACAAAAGCTTCCAAATTCAAGACAATTAATTTTTCTGCTGACCCATATAAAACCCTCCAGCATTAGTTGAGAAGACCGTACAAAAACGACGCAAGAGATGTTCGATATTTTCGGTTTTCTACGTAAGAAATGGTCGGCATGTTCGGTTTGTTCGGTATGATCGGTTTCAAATGAAAGAAATTGTCAGTATGTTTGGTCTAGAAAGTAAGAAAACTTCGGTATGTTCGGTTTTGCGAAATTTGGTATGTTCGGTTTGGAATGTAAGAAAGATTCGGTTTGTTCCGTTCAGCCAGATTCGGTATAATCGGTTTCAAACGGAAGAAATGGTCGGTATGTTCGGTCTGGAACGTAAGAAAGCTTCGGTATGTTAGCGAAAATTGATAAACAGGAGTCTCCCGCGTCTAGGTGTCACCGCTAAAAATTGTTACAAAATGTAAGGTTTGCGGTGAAATTGAATAAATAGTGTAAGATTTGCGATCAATGCAATTAATGACCAATTTTATTTAGATTCACTGCAAATCTTACATCTTTTAGCAATATTTAGCGGTGACACCTCGACACAGGCTTGCCACTATGATCTTAAGTGTAAAACGAACACTTTTTGTTCTCCGCAATGTATTCAATTGGTTTCATTTCTTTTAGTGCAGAAAAGTGGCTCGTGGGTTAATTTGGGATCCGACAGTATCCGGGTTAAATTTTTC
Source organism: Convolutriloba macropyga (assembly GCF_964194025.1). Lineage (NCBI taxonomy): Eukaryota > Metazoa > Xenacoelomorpha > Acoela > Convolutidae > Convolutriloba > Convolutriloba macropyga. Next base: position 27,658,851 of record NC_134481.1, on the reverse strand, counting down.
CGCCCAAAATGACGTAACATTTGGGCTGCAATGGGAGGATTTTTTTAAAAATGCAGCTCAAAACTCTTAAATTTTTTTGGGCTTCATTGGGCTTCCAACGGGGGTAAAATGGTGTAAGAGTGAGGGGGTAATTTCTCCATTACCCCTAATTCTTACATCGCTTTACCCCCTTGACAGACCAAAAAGATGTAAGAGTGGGGGGTTAATTTGTCTTTTACCCCGTCACTCTTACACCATTTTACCCCCCTGGAAGCCCAATGCAGCCGAAAAAGACGTAAGAGTTTTGAGCTCCATTTTCCTGAAAAATTCTCCCTTTGCAGCCCTACTCTTAAATCATTTTACACCCCCCCCCGGCAGCCCAACTCTTACATCATTTTACCCCCTCAATCGTATATTGTTTTAGCGCCCATACCTGAAGACTGCCAGTCTTGAACCCACAACCTCTTAGCCTCAGCTGCGTCGCCTTAACCTCCAGACAATCAATGCTTGTCCAAATCTTGACAGTCTATATATATATATATATATATATATATATATATATATATATATATATATATATATATATATATATATATATATATATATATATGAATAATATTTATTAGAATTGTCACCTCTCAACAGTTTTACCTCCTCACCCTTACATCATTTTACCACCTCCTAACAAACTACCCCCTCACTATTACACCGTTTTACCCCCCTTGACAGCCCCACTCTTAAATCATTTTGCCTCCTCTGAACAAATTACCAGCTCACTCTTAAACCAATTTATCCGTTGCAGCCCGCTCATACAGGGCAATTTCAGTCATGTTGGGTGTAATTCCTGAAGTCCTCGCATTGCAGCCCTTTGCAGCCCACTCCTACACGTTAATTTTTAGTCAGGGGGTAATTCCTCAAAAGTTCTCCAATTGCAGCACATTGCAGCCTACTCATACATGGAAATTTTAGTCAGGTTGGGTGTAATTCATGAAAGTCTTCCAATTGCAACCCTTTGCAGCCCACTCTTACATGGTGATTTTAGTCAGGGGGTAATTTTTGAAAAATCCTCCGATTTTAGCCCATTGCAGCTCAGTCTTAGATGGCATTTTCAGTCAGGGTGTAATTCCTGAAAAGTCCTCCCACTGCAATCCATTGCAGCCCACTCTTACATGACAATTTCAGTCACGTTGGTTGTAATTCCTGAAAGTCCTCCCATTGCAGCCCTTTGCAGCCCTTTCTTACATGGCAATATTAGTCAGGGGGTAATTATCAAAATTCCTCCGATTGCAGCCCATTGCAGCCCACTCTTACTTGGCATTTTCAATAAGAGGATAATTCTTGAAAAGTCCTCCCAATGCAGCCCATTACAGCCCACTCCTACATGGCAATTTTTAGTCAGGGGGTTATTCCTCAAAAGTCCTCCAATTGCAGCCCATTGCAGCCTACTCTTACACATGGTAATTTCAGTCAGGTTGAGTGTAATTCATGAAAGTCCTCCAATTGCAGCCCTTTGCAGCTCACACTTACATGGCAATTTTATTCAGGGCGTAAATTTTGAAAAATCCTCCGATTGCAGCCCATTGCAGCTCACTCTTAGATGGCATTTTCAGTCAGGGTGTAATTCCTGAAAAGTCCTCACATTGCAGCCTATTGCAACCCACTCTTACATGGCAATTTCTGTCATGTTGGGTGTAGTTCCTGAAAGTCCTCCCATTGCAGCCCTTTGCAGCCCACTCTTACATGGCAATTTTAGTCAGGGAGTAATTTTTCAAAATTCCTCCGATTGCAGCCCATTACAGCCCACTCTTACTTGACATTTTTAATCAGGGGGTAGTTCCCGAAAAGTCCTCCAACTGCAGCCCATTGCAGCCTACTCTTACATGGCAATTTCAGTCAGTTTGGGTGTAATTCCTGAAAATCCTCCCATTGCAGCCCTTTGCAGCCCACTCTTACATGGCAATTTAAGTCAGGGGTTAATTTTCAAAATTCCTCCGATTGCAGCCCATTGCAGCTCGCTCTTAGATGGCATTTTCAGTCAGGGGGTAATTCATTGAAAGTCCTCCCATTGCAGCCCACTCTTACAAGACTGTTTTAGTGAGGGGGTAATTGCTCAAAAGTCCTCCCATTGCAGCCCATTGCAGCCAACTCTTATACGGCAACTTCAGTCAGGAGATAATTCCTGCAAGGTCCTGCCATTGCAACCCATTGCAGCCCACTCTTACGTCACAATTTCAGTAACGTTGGGTAAAATTCCTGAAAACCCTCCGATTGCAGCCCATTGCAGCTCAGTCTTAGATGGTACTTTCAGTCAGGGTGTAATTCCTGAAAAGTCCTCCCATTGCAACCCATTGCAGCCCACTCTTACATGACAATTTCAGTCAACTTGGTTGTAATTCCTGAAAGTCCTCCCATTGCAGCCCTTTGCAGCCCTTTCTTACATGGCAATATTAGTCAGGGGGTAATTTCAAAAATTCCTCCGATTGCAGCCCTTTGCAGCCCACTCTTACTTGGCATTTTCAATAAGAGGATAATTCTTGAAAAGTCCTCCCATTGCAGCCAATTACAGCCCACTCCTACATGGCAATTTTTAGTCAGGGGGGTTATTCCTCAAAAGTCCTCCAATTGCAGCCCATTGCAGCCTACTCTTACATGGTAATTTCAGTCAGGTTGAGTGTAATTCATGAAAGTCCTACAATTGCAGCTCTTTGCAGCTCACACTTACATGGCAATTTTAGTCAGGGGGTAAATTTTGAAAAATCCTCCGATTGCAGCCCATTGCAGCTCACTCTTAGATGGCACTTTCAGTCAGGGTGTAATTCCTGAAAAGTCCTCCCATTGCAGCCTATTGCAACCCACTCTTACATGGCAATTTCTGTCATGTTGGGTGTAATTCCTGAAAGTCCTCCCATTGCAGCCCTTTGCAGCCCACTCTTACATGGCAATTTTAGTCAGGGGGTAATTTTTCAAAATTCCTCCGATTGCAGCCCATTACAGCCCACTCTTACTTGGCATTTTTAATCAGGGGGTAGTTCCCGAAAAGTCCTCCAACTGCAGCCCATTGCAGCCTACTCTTACATGGCAATTTCAGTCAGTTTGGGTGTAATTCCTGAAAATCCTCCCATTGCAGCCCTTTGCAGCCCACTCTTACATGGCAATTCAAGTCAGGGGGTAATTTTCAAAATTCCTCCGATTGCAGCCCATTGCAGCTCGCTCTTAAATGGCATTTTCAGTCAGGGGGTAATTCATTGAAAGTCCTCCCATTGCAGCCCACTCTTACAAGACTGTTTTAGTGAGGGGGTAATTGCTCAAAAGTCCTCCCATTGCAGCCCATTGCAGCCTACTCTTACATGGCAATTTCAGTCAGTTTGTGTGTAATTCCTGAAAATCCTCCCATTGCAGCCCTTTGCAGCCCACTCTTACATGGCAATTTAAGTCAGGGGGTAATTTTCAAAATTTCTCCGATTGCAGCCCATTGCAGCTCGCTCTTAGATGGAATTTTCAGTCAGAGGTTAATTCATTGAAAGTCCTCCCATTGCAGCCCATTGCAGCCCACTCTTACAAGACTGTTTTAGTGAGGGATAATTGCTCAAAAGTCCTCCGATTGCAACCCATTGCAGCCCACTCTTACAAGACTGTTTTAGTGAGGGGGTAATTGCTCAAAAGTCCTCCCATTGCAACCCATTGCGGCCCACTCTTACATGACAATTTCAGTAACGTTGGGTGTAATTCCTGAAAATCCTCCCATTGCAGCCCTTTGCAGCCCACTCTTACATGGCAATTTTAGTTAGGGGGTAATTTTCAAAATTCTTCCGATTGCAGCCTATTGCAGCGCACTCTTACTTGGCAGTTTCAATCAGAGGGTAATTCCTGAAATGTCCTCGCATTGCAGCCCATTGCAGCCCACTGTTACATGGCATTTTTAGTCAGGGGGGTAATTCCTCAAAAGTCCTCCAATTGCAGCCCATTGCAGCCTACTCTTACATGGCAATTTCAGTCAGTTTGGGTGTAATTCATGAAAGTCCTATTATTGCAGCCCTTTATAGCCCACTCTTACATGGCAATTTTAGTCAATGGGTAATTTTTGAAAAATCCTCCGATTGCAGCCCATTGCAGCTCTTTCTTAGATGGCAATTTCAGTCAGAGTGTAATTGCTGAAAATTCCTTCCCTTGCAACCTATTGCAGCCCAATCTTACAAGACAAATTCAGTCACGTTGGGTGTAATTCCTGAAAGTCCTCACATGGCAGCTCTTTGCAACCCACTCCTACAGGGCAATTTTTAGTCAGGGTGTAATTCCTCAAAAATCCTCCAATTGCACTCCATTGCAGCCTACTCTTAAATGGCAATTTCAGTCACGTTGGGTGTAATTCCTGAAAGTCCTCCCATTGCAGCCCTTTGCAGCCCACTCTTACATGGCAATTTTAGTCAGGGGTAATTTTTGAAAACTCCTCCGATTGCAGCCCATTGCAGCTCACTCTTAGATGGCATTTTCAGTCAGGGGCTAATTCCTGAAAAGTCCTCTCATTACAGCCTATCGCAGCCCACTCTTACAAGACAGTTTTAGTGAGGGGGTAATTGCTCAAAAGTCCTCCCATTGCAGCCCATTGCAGCCCATTCTTACATGGCAACTTCAGTCAGGATGTAATTCCTGAAAGGTCCTCCCATTGCAACCCATTGCAGCCCACTCTTTCATGGCAGTTTTTAGTCACGGGGTAATCCCTCAAAAGTCCTCCCATTGCAGCGCATTGCAGCCCACTTTTACATGGCAATTTCAGTCAGGGGGGATAATTTCTCAAAAGTCGTCCCATTGCAGCCCAACTCTTACATCAGTTTACCCCCTCTGAACAAATTACGCCCACACTCTTAAACCATTTTATCCATTGCAGCCCACTCTTACATGGCAATTTCAGTCAGGGGGGATAATTCCTCAAAAGTCCTCCCATTCCAGCCCAACTCTTACATCATTTACCCCCTCTGAACAAATAACCCCCTCACTCTTAAACCATTTTATTCATTGCAGCCAACTCATACATGGCAATTTCAGTCAGGGTGGGTGTAATTCCTGAAAGTCATCCCATGCAGCCCTTTGCAGCCCACTCTTACATGGCAATTTTAGTCAGGGGGTAACTTTTTAAAATTCCTCCGATTGCAGCCCATTACAGCCCACTCTTACATGGCGATTTTAGTCAGGGGGTAATTTTTGAAAAATCCTCCGATTTTAGCCCATTGCAGCTCAGTCTTAGATGGCATTTTCAGTCAGGGGGAGGTAATTCCTGAAAAATCCTCCCATTGCAGCCCACTCTTACACGACACTTTTAGTTATGGGGTAATTGCTCAAAAGTCCTCCCATTGGAGCCCATTACAGCCCACTCTTACATGGCATTTTATAGTCAGGGGGTAATTCCTCAAAAGTCCTCCCATTGCAGCCCAACACTTACATCGTTTTACCCCTCTGAACAAATTACCCCCACAGTCTTACGTCAATTTACCCCCCATAGACGATTTACCCCCCCCCCCCACTCTTACAAAAAAATGGGAGGAATTTAGGGAGGACATTCGACCCGGGAGATGACGTGTCAGCTCTTATGATCAAAATGGATAAGAGAGCACATCAACTAATCATAGAACAAGCTCTCTCTGCAACATACACTCCTTCCATGGACTTCCTCTTATCTGTAAGTCATTTATAGCAAGCCTGCTCGAACTTTTGTTCAGAAGTCTTTTCTTCTGGCGATGCATGGAAGATGATTTCAGATTTCCTCTCAAAATGTTGAAACGCATTGCGGTCCCACATTATATTTTAACAGTGTATGGGGCCTGAAAATATACCCTCCACTTGATTAATTAATTTTATTAATTAAATGGTGGGACCAATTAATTAAATTTTCAACTTCTCGCAACTCATACAGGTTATCAAAGATGTTTATCGGAGAAAAAAGAACTAATGTTATTATAGTGCAAAAAAGAATTGTTATGCTACTTTCAGTCTCTGACTTCGGACGCTCTTCAACGTCTTATGTACACTTTTTCAACTCCACCCTTTAAAGACTTGGTGACATCAACAGGGGTTCGAACCACCCACCTGCCACTGATACCTCATTTTACGTCTCAAGTTCCAATGCCTACACCACTGGGCTACGCCCCCGGTTAAGAGCGCAGATTCAGCAACTTTTGAAGTGCTTTTGATTTGTGATGTCCGCTTTTCAAAGACAACGATCATTTAATCAGCATCGAAAGTCTAATAGGGGTTCCTCATTCAACGGAAAATCATGTACCTGCTCATGCATTCAATCTCTCCCTGTAAATTTGAGATGACAGCCTTGTAGTGGGACATGAGTTCCCCCACGTGTCTCTGGTCACTCATAGTCAAGTGACTTCTATACCAGAAAAGAAGCACAAGTTGCGCATTCCAGAAGCCTCGGAAAAAGCAATTGGTTGAATTCTACACATAGCGGCAGGCAATATTCAGTGTGTTGATCAAACATTTTCCTTCATACATAAAGATTTTTCAAACACTGAGTGAGAAACACAGAAGATTGTATTCGCGAAAACAAGAATGTAACAGTTTACTTTTGGGAAACCGTTGTCCTTAAAGATTGATAACAAACCCCCTCTACTACGTGTTTTAATCAAGCAGCAATTTGAAGACGTGCGATTCCACTTCAATATGATCCTCATACCAGGATAGCATATAACTCAAGCAGATACTCTGATTAGATTAGCCGTTGATAAAAACGATGATCGAGTCTGAGCCCCAATCATCAGCAATTGCTTTACTCAGGTTGATTTGGTGACACAAATTAACATAAAAAGGGCGCTCGAAAAAGACAAAGATTGAAGATCATGTAAAAAAAATTGAAGAACTTTTTTATCTGTGGCTGTTATCGTTTGACTGTTATCCGAATACCAAAGGCTGTTAACAACTTGTTCAAATTCTCTAATCGGTCAGCTACCTGGTTTGCTCCTCCTGGTCCTCTACTTCGAATTCAAATCGTTTCTCAGACCGGCGGCTTCTTGTTATCCAAGCGAAGAATAATCATTGTGACCAATTGAAGTTCACAAACTATGTGGTTTGAAAACGGTAATCCCGATCCCAAGTGCACACTTTCGGACAGACGGAGAAATGCATGCAGAATTTTATGGAACTGATATACACAACCGCTAAGGGTATACAGAAGGGCAAACAGAAGCCTAAACACCCCTTCTTCCGCAGTGACCGATAAACTTTGCATTAAAATGACGGCCAACCGTGTTTGAGTTGTGAAAACGAAATTCTTGAAGCAGATGAAAATGATTTGGATAACTGCCAACACAGTTGTTCTTTTCTCGGTTGAACGCACCCGCTGTAGACCGTGAAAATTTCAATCAGTGAGTTAGAATTGAACAAAACAAAGATTAAGTGACAAGTGCTGAAGTGCAACACAATAAAGACTGTCACGATTCTTAATTGCAGCTTAATTTTGACCTTTTGGCCGGCTAATTGGAGTGTTGTTGCAAAATGAGCTTCCAAAAATGCTTCAAGACATGACTTTGCACAAATTTTCACGGCGCTGAACGCGGCTAAAGACGGAGTACTACATATTACAGAGGCTCAAGTGGAGCTTTTGTTAGAACCCGAACATCTGCACATGACTAAGCACTCAGTTCGGCGTGGCATGACATTAGTTTTTGAGACTCGGTACCTTAAGGCAAACAACGATTATCTGCCGGTTTCGAACCAAATGAAGCATCCACGCATGTATTTTGCGTGTACGCAGATAATTTGTAAAACAGATCACAGAAGACAACTGGCTAGGCTATTTCCAGATCAGCATAAAAGAAGGGTTTAATATACCCAAAAGCGAAACACCAAAACTGCTGCAGAACATGTGCAATCAAGAGAACTATGTCGTCCGCTATAAATTAGTTCATTTATATGTCCGAATTGGAGTGTTCGAATTACATAATTTCCCCGAGTCCTGCAATATAACGACGAAAGATGGCTTGAGCCATAAATCACCTTGAGAAGCAGTATGCGGAAGAAAACACAATACAATTTTCAACAAAATTAGCACAAACTTATGGATATTTCTATTTTTGGGATGACCATTGATTCAAAAAGGTGACGCTTGAAGGTTGAAATTACACGAAGAGCTGCGAGAGCCGAAAAAAGTTTCTAAAATTGAGTTTGAAGGGTTCAAATTTTTCGATAATGATAAGGCGGCTATGTGCTCGAAGCGGAAAATTCGTTTGTGGAATACTTGAAAAATAGTTGGCGCAACACTCCTCATTTTGGAATTTTTCTACGTGTTTCGTTTTCAGTATCTAAGTTAAGCACCCAAATTTAAATGCCAAATTATTTATTTGGACTGACAGCCTCCTACTATTTTCCTTTGTTTTCTCCTACTATACTAAAGGGCCGAAACTAGAAAGCGACGTTAATAAGTATCAGGTCCTCGTGTTCAAAGCCGAAATCTTTGTAACAGAATAAGTCATGACAAAAAATCAGTTGAAGAACTTGCTCGAAAAGTTGGAATCCAGACATTAAATATTGAAGATATTTTTCGTGTGGGTAAATTTAGCTCAACCCAAACTCATCCGCGACCGCTGGTCGTAAAATTTTCAAACACTTGGAATTGCAGAATCATGATGATGTCAAATTCAAAATTGAAGGCCGACAATGTATTTATCAAACCGTTTTTATCGAAAAATGAGTGGGAAAAAGAAAAACAAGCTCTAGAGTATCGATTTAAACTTGCTCAAAACATGAATACCAACCGTTCAGACATTAAAATTAGATCAGCTAGGCTGTTTTTCAGGAACAAAATGATTGACACTAACTTATCTATAGAAGAAAATAGTCGCCTACTAACGAACTCTCCTGATTTCAGTTGACTACAATCAAGTAAAATTTTGCGTGTACTATCATTGAATTGTCGTTCATTATTAAGTATGGATAGACGAGTGATGTTGGATATCCTCCTAAAAACTATTAATCCCGATATTGTTTGCCTCACAGAAACCTGGTTAAACCCAATTATTGAAAACCAAGAAGTCTTAATTAGTCAATCTTATTCAGTCCAGTCGCGATCAGATAGAAAATTTGGACCTCACGGGGGCGTCTTAATAGCACACCGAAACACTTTATCATGCAAGATGGAGGTTTTGCGAACAAATTCAGATTTCATTTGTTGTTGCTTATACATTTTCAAGGAGGTTACAATCGTTATTATCACCATTTATAATCCCCCAGCTGACAGCAAATATAGAATCAGTGCAAATTTGTTCTGCAAAACCATTCAAGAGATTGTCAGAGATGTCCAAGAATATCAAAGGTCGATTGAATCCTTTACTTTCTTTTTGAATGGTGATATTAACTTCACTCACACAGATTGGCTTACTTTAAGTAGTAATTGTTCATACGAAAAAGCAGTTTTGAACGAATTCAAAAAACTAAATATGTCATCACTGCAATCTCATGCAAGCTCGCTGGACATTTTTCTGAGTAACAATGCTAATTTGTGTAGCGAAATATTAGAGGAGAAATCGTTCTCAGATCACAAGTATTTGTTAGCGCTGAAATTTCGATTGAATATGCTGAGCAAGAACCCTTGCCTAAAATGAAACGTTTAAATATTGGCAAAGCTAATTGGAACGAATTTACGATCAATTTTAATTTTCCAATGTCTTCATTTGACTCAGTTGATAATATTGTCGACTCCTTTTACCATAAATTAGAAGTAGCGTCTTCTATTGCAATTCCCCTCAAAACATCTAGAAGAACGAATGCACCTTTTTACATGTCCTCTAACAGTATCCATTTAGAAAATAAACTCAGAACAGCTTTAAAAATACACAAAACGCAGAGAAAATTTCACGACTTAGAGAAGAATTATCCATTTCTCTAAATAATGACAAGAAAAATTTCGTTGAAAAAAGCAAGGTCTGGTCAACAAACGATGCATATAAATTGATGAGACAAATAACAAAACAACCAGCTCTTCCAGAGAAAATGGTGTACATGGAAAAAGAAGTCTTTGGGTACAAGAGCATTGCAGATTGTTTTAACAATTATTTCGCTTCTGTTTTTGTTCAAGACGATACTGAAGTTGTTATTCCATTTAATCAAAGTCCAGAAATATTTCTTGATGATATTCAGTTTAGCAAAGCGGCTATGAGCGAGGAAGTCAAAAACATACGTAGTGGTGCTAACTCTTCTGATGGAATCAGCCCAAAATTTCTGAAATCTGCTTTACCGTACATTTCGAATCAACTTTTGTTTATCTTCAGTTGCTGTGTCAGCAAATGTGAGTTTCCCAGTTTGTGGAAAAAAGTGCATGTACGACCCCATTTCAAAAGTGGTAGCAAATTAGATATCAAAAACTACCGACCGATTGCCATGCTTAGCTCCTTGTCACTACTATTTGAGCGTATGGTGTATAAACAGTTCTCAATCTTTCTGCAACAAAAGCTTTGCGTAGAGCAACATGGTTTTAGGAAAAATCGTTCAACCATCACTCAATTACTTGTCTAATGCAACAGGTTGTATGAGTTACTTGAAGCCAACAAAATGCCAATGACAGTGTATCTAGACATAGCAAAAGCCTTTGACACCATCAATTATAACATCACACTTGTAAAATTATGTCGAATGGGATTTGATAGTGCTTTCTTGAGGTTTTTCGCGTCATATTTAACAGATCGACAACAGAGAGTTGTAATATCTTGCGGAAAATCGGACTTTCGACCGATCACCAGCGGTGGGCCTCAAGGGTCAATCTTCACTGTGTTTCTTTTTTCCGTTTATATAAATGACCTACCCGAAATAATTGTCAATGAGTGCTTTTTATACGCGGATGACACAAAAATCGTCAGCACTGTAGACAATAAAATGCAGCTGGAAAAAGATATTGAAAATGCTATTGTGTGGAGCAAGGAGAATCGGTTAAACTTCAATTTCGATAAATTTAAAAACGTGCAATTTTCCTTACGTAAAAATCAAAACAAGCAAATTTTGCGTCTTCCCAGCCACAGAAACATCCCACAGGAAATACACTTCAAAGACCTGGGCATATATTTTTCCGAAAATTTGTCATGGGACTATCATTTAAGTTTTGTTCTACGAAAAGCCAATCAGAAGCTTGCTTATCTAAAGAGATCAATTCCAAGTGAAACAAAATTGTCAGTTAAATGCAACCTAGTCAAAACTTACATTATATCAATCTTGTTTTATGGATCAAATGTCTGGTATGCCAGTAAAACTATCGTCAGGCAAATGGAAAGGCTTCAGAGAAAAAGTTTAAAATGGATACAATCAAACAGTCATTTTACTGATAAAGAATACAATGATTGTCTTCGATCAGTAAATTTACCTCCGATCACATATCAACTTGTCTTTTTGGATCTCGTAGTTTTGAATAGAATTTTGACAAGAAAACTTCCACTTGAGGCAGAGCAATTTTGGCAAATAAGGAATGGACATCCGAAAACACGATCAAACGAGAAAATATTTTTATACTCAAACGAATTTAATCGCCAGCGTTGCCGATCAAATTTTTTCCAACGAGTTACAAACTTCAACAATTCGATGTCACTGGCGCGTGATTTTCCCAACTATAACCCATATTCAGGTCCTCGCAAATTCAAAAAAGAAGTCAAAGAATATCTATTTGATTTAGCTAAGAAGAATTTTAATTACACATTGTACCCATATGGATGGACAGTGTTTGAGGGAAACCAAATTCAAGCCCCGTTAGGGACGTACTAAGCTTGGTGCAACCAAGTTTAGTTAAATTCATTATTATTATTATTATTATTATTATTATTATTATTATTATTATTATAACCATCATATCTGTATTCGTACGCTTCAAGCCCAAGATGTTTTTGATTAAATTCAGAGATAAATTTTCAGAAAGGCTCATTGAGAAACTTAGAAACTACAATGTTAATTCTGAAACATGTTTTCACTGTTTTGGGTTACCGCAAGGCGCCCGTCAATGGTGTCACCAAAGCTGCGCAACAAACGAATTCTGCGAAGCCACAATGAATATATAGAATCCGTTAAGAGCGTTCATTCCAAGGATAGCGTCTGATAACTACTTATGTTGAAGCTCAAGCTTCAATATTTCGCAAGTTTCTTAATTTGACTTTTGCATGATTTGATTTCTAACTTTAGCCCATATGTTTCCGTGCTAATTTACCGCTGAAACCAAAGTTTGTGAATTTACTATTGTCAAATCGATCTTATAAGCAAGTTGGTCAACATTGGTGACCCCGAAACAACGAACTGCAACTAAAAATCTTCTGAGATAAAATTAAAATTGTAAAGACATTAAAAAAAATTGACGTAAAGACAGGGAGTACCTTTGAATTCTTTTCAATACCGAATTTCTGTATTCACATAACTCAATGTTTTCTTTATTTTAGAACAATTTAGAACTGCAACTACAGCCCGTCAACGAATACGAAAAAAGAGAGAGGAAAAAACTCAAAACTCACAAAAAAGAAGGAGAACAGAAAAAATGCAGAAATAGCATAATCATATACAAATTCCAAAAGAGTTTCGGAATATGACAAGTGAAGCATAGTTTGCCAGCAACTAATTTTTATAGTTCTATCTTTCTAACAAAGAACTAGGTAACAAAAGTAAAAGGGTCTCAATCCGAAGTAACCTATATCTATATAAGCCTATTTTACCTATATATATTTATATACCTAATATCATATTTATAAACAAAAAGACTTTGTCCACGCGTCTTTGTTATCATTGAAAAAGTTTTATTGTGTAAATAGGCCTAAACAGCATCACAACTTTTTGCAAAAAAACCACTGCCTTTTTTAGAAAGCAGTTTAATAGCTGTAGATGCGTGTACATCGTTCTTTGCTTTGAAGTAGATAGTGTTCAATCACATACACACACATAAAGAAAATAACAACACAATAAAATTTGTTTTTTATCGTAGATAGATATCGAAGTTTTGGAATTTTCAATCTCTTCAAAATGTAAAGCAAGAAAGAACACGGCAACTACAGTCAAACACTTTCTACTTCAGAGGGCACGTTAAACAGTAGACAAAGCTTCGGATTTAGGTTGTTCGTTGCAGAGAAGATTTAAACGTCAAGTAGTAACGCCACGTATCAAAAGTCGGTAAAAATAATTTCTTTTGACATTAATTTTCCTTAAAAAAATTGATGTTCTCTGACCATCTGCAAAGTCCAACAGACCCAACCAAGTTTAGGATAAAAGAAACTCAGACCATACCTTCACTAATATCACAACAATATAGAAGCACACTCGGGTCTGAGATAAATTTTGCTCTTTTAACATATCACCATAACAAAGGAATTTTCTTTCGAAAAAAGTAAAAATAATCGTTCATCAGCAAATAGGCTGACAATTAAAAGAACTCACAACCATTACGCTGCATAGAGATTGGAGAATACTAAACAAAAAACAGACAACGGAAGTAGAAAGAGCAGCTTCTTTACCAACCTGAAGTAACACTGAATACTCTTGCGCGCAACAATACAGGGGCTCTCATTGATAGTGCTGTTTAAATTTGCATAGAAACTGAAACTGTTCAAAACTGCAAACTAATTAAGCACTAAGCAAGAATAACCCGAACAATTCCAAACAGCAATTAGACCGAAACAAATGGCACCAAAAACAAATAAAAGGAAAGAGACGTTGATCCAACAAATCATGAGACGTGAAGTTGAGTGGGGCTCAGCAGTTAACTTTCTTGAGGAACAGTATCAGACCGATGACGTTGACGTTCTTCAACTCACGTATGACACACTGCTGGAACATAAGGCATGCTTGGACAAGCTATTGGATAGTATCTCCGAGTTTACCCTTACAACTAACGAGAACATCACACTTGCCGAACGCTCAGGTGAACGCACAACAACATTGCTGAAATGGAAGAAAATCATAAATGGTTTGTCTAAATCAAAGATGAACACAGTTGGTGCTTCAGGAGACAAACCTATTACAAAAACAACAATGTATGCGCCTTCATCGAAATTATATCAAACAGATACACCAGGCACAAAGAAAATGCAGCCCAAAATCACACGGAGGTACAACTTACGCAACAGACATAATTCATCTAACAACTCGAGAGAATCATCATCAAATAGAAGTCTGCGCAACGCAATCTCTATATCACAGTCACAAGATTCATGCCCGACACTGACCGAAAGAAACAATACCAGTTGTTCTGTCTCAAATGAAATCGGACTCAGCATTGATAGATATCAATCACTGAATTTTCGAAATGACACCGACAATTCTTCACCTGACAGTCATCGAAAAAACGGCAGAGATACAGTTGTGTCGAATAAATCCTGCAAACGTATCATTGGAGAAACTGTAGAAAACACAGCAAACAACAGCATAGGAATTAGTAATCAACAAATAGATTGGGACCGGAACAGTTTACAACAGGGGTCTTCTCGAACATTTGTTGAACAGACCTCCAATAGTGAACCTAAAGATTCAAACGAAGGAAACGAACGACAACCTGAACGTTCCAAGGGAACCCAGAGCAATCAACATAACGAGTGCATTGGAACAAATTGGCATAATCAATTTGCCGAACCATTTCAGTTTGTGAAATCCAGCAAAATGAATCAGGACCCCCAAACAACATCAATAGTAAATCACTCAACAATATTTAAAAGCCATCAGCTTCCAGATAAACAACTCAGAAATTCAAAACTGCTCATAGCACAAAAAGGTATTAGCAATTGTCCCTCAGAGGACAGCTATGACGACAGTGAGAGTGACAGCGATGAAGAGACAAACCAACGAAACGATTCGCGTGCAAAAGTTTCCTCAAAGAACCAAGCATCCAAACTACAAATTATTGGGGGAAGCACAACTCACCAACAATCAACACAACAGGAAAGTTGCCTAACAAATTCACGAACTCTTGCTTCGAATAAACAAAAACAAACAAGGGATAGAAACATCTTCTTACCCGAAAATCGGAATCAACCTCGTTGCAATGAGAAAACCATGTCAACACAGACAACCTACAGCCGTCCAACAGTATCAGCAGACACATCTGACACGGAAATACAGACAAGGTCTTGCCGCAACCAGTCTCATGCAATACACGAAATCAGAGAGAACAGTATGGAGAGATACGAAGACAGCTCCAATGTCAGACAACCCACAGTTCACTTCGAATCTGCAACACAACTACATGAAAATCACACAACCAATTCAACCAACGAACATTTTCGCAATCTGCAATTTGCACCAAATCAGAGAAACCCGCACATAAACATCAATTTGCCAAAGACACAACTGAAGACATACAACGGAGACCCCCTCAAATGGCACGAGTGGTATTGTTATTTCAAATCAACAATACATGATAACGCGTCTCTTTCGGACGCACAGAAAATCACCTATCTCCAAAACGCTCTCACAGATCGCGCAAAGGAAAGCGTTTTTGGATACTCAAATAATGGAGAATTTTACCACGATGCAATAACCGAACTCAAGAGAAGATTTGGAAGACCACAAACTGTTATTGCAGCATATCTTGACAAACTGGAACGCTGGCCCAAGCCTTCGACAGACAACCCAGACAGCTTCATTTCATTTGCAGCATTTCTCAGACAATTAGTACAAACTTTTCTTGTTCACGAGTTTACGCCGGACCTGCAATCATCCGCCGTTCTCAGAGTAGCCAAAGAAAAACTATCTCCTGCAATGATAATAAAGTGGAACGAAAATGTCATCCGCAAAGAACTTGTTAACCCAAATTTGATTCATTTCAAAGATTGGATAGACAAGTATGCCGAAGCGTGCGAAGATATGCCACGCACTCACAACAGAAATTCATTCTATGAGAGAACACACCAACGTGGAAAATCTGAACAAAGGATCAACGCCAGAAAGAATTGCCCGCTTTGTTCACAAAGCCACAATTTAGGAAAATGTCAAAAATTTTCGAGTGAAAACGTGTACGACAGACAGCAGACAGTGCGACAACTGCACTTATGCCCAAATTGTCTTACCGAACATCCAAAAGGACAATGCAACAGCAAATACAGATGCCAGGTAGACAATTGTAACGGTTTTCATCACTCAACAATACACCGTAACAATTTCAACACAACACAGCCTAGTAATCAAGGACAAAACCAATCAATATCTGAATATCGACACAACGGAGATAACTTAAACAGAAACCAGTTCAATTTCACAAATAACAGTTCTTCGTGGAACAAAAATTTGAGCAGCAGTAACCCCAACTGCAATCACCAAACTAGACAAAATGGTAACAGTGGTTACAACCGGCAACGCAGCAGAAGCCGATACAACAGCAGCAACAACAACAACTATAACAACAACAGCAGCATCAACAGCAACAGCAACAATAGCACAAATGGTAACTACAACAATAGTAACAGCTACAACAGACATAACCGGAACTCTTATTACGGGCAATCACATCAAGTGCCCAATACGTCCAATGTTCAACAACAGCAGCCAACATCAGGAAACTTTAATCAGCAATATCAGCACTCAACAGACCAAAATTCGCAAAGCTTCTCAGGCAGCAATAACCGACACCAGAACTACACTTGCAGTAATAACCAGCCGAGCAGTTGGATCCGACCACATGTTCAGCTCCAAGCAATACCGGTAACAGTGTTTTCGGAGACGGTCTCCATTGAAACTTACGCTCTCCTTGACAGTGGAAGTGACAATACGCAAATTACCAAGACAATAGCAGATGCTTTAGGAATTCGTGATAGGAAATGTGTTACAATACCCGTAGCATCACTATACCAAGAACACACGATTGAATCAACAGAAATTTTTCTTGGGATTGGAGCCATCGACAGCAGTAGACCTATCATTAACTTACCAGTCTTTGCGACTTCTACCACAGACTTTCAAATGCCGACGGTGCCAATTCAGATGCTCAACAGCGTTTGTAAAGACTTCGTTCATTTAAGCGATATCAATTTTCCTCAAATCAGAGACAACAAAATAGGTATTCTGATAGGAGCCGATGCTTTTACAGCAACAGTTCCACTCAAGTACACAATCGGACCACCGGGAACACCGTACGGCGTTCTCACACAATTAGGATGGACAATAACAGGACCAGTCCCAAACAAGTATAGACAAATTACAGAGAAGAACCAATGCAATCGTAATATAACCTTGTTCAATAGGGTTAAGTCAGAAGAGACAATTTTGGACGAAGACATGCTACAATTATTTTGGACCTGTGAAGGAACAAGAACAACAAAGGCTTCACCTAATACAGTAAACCAAGAAGACAAGAAAGCCCTACAAATTTTCTAGGATACAGTAAAACATAACGGAGAGAGGTATGAGATTGGACTACCCTGGAAACAAAACATACAATTACCTAACAATTACTTTCTAGCAAAAGCCCATTTACGATCATTGGAAAAGCTCCTCAATGAAGACAAACAGTTAGCCGACATCTACAGCAGCTTAATTCAGAACGATATTGTAAAAGGTTACGTTGAGGAGGCGGACCGCGAACCTTCCCCAACTTGCAGCCAATTATGGTATCTTCCTCATGATCCTGTACAGCACAAACAGAAGAAAAAGATTCGTCGTGTAACAAACGCAGCATCTACTTATAAAGGACATTCACTGAATAAAGCGCTTCTAACTGGACCAGATCTTCTCTGCAGTTTAGTTGGACTCCTACTACGCTTTCGACAGTTTGCCATAGCAGTTACCGGAGATATAGAAGCCATGTTTATGCAGATAGCAGTAAGGAAAGAAGATCAAGACGCATTAAGGTTTCTATGGTACAAAAACAACACCGAAACAATATACAAATACAAGCGACTCATATCAACCTGTTCGCCCTCTTGTGCTATCTATGTACTTAGAAAATGTGCTATCGATAATCACCACTTATCACCTGAAGCCAGTCAATCAATAACGAATAATTTTTACATGGACGACTTTTTAAAGAGTTTCGAGACAGCAGACGAAGCAATTGAACAGACAACATGCATCAAAGAAACACTTAAAAAAGGAGGATTCAACTTAACGAAATTCTTCAGCAACGATTCGAGTTTTCCTTTATTTGACGACACTGAAGGAGATATAGCATTAACGCAACGAGTTCTGGGACAGACGTGGGATGTCAAAAACGACACCTTCATATTTAGGAAACCCAATTTAGACATCAAAATTGAACGTTTACAACAAACAGAACTTTTGTCAACAGCAGCTTCGCTTTTCGACCCCCTGGGGATGATAACGCCATTTGCGATACAAATTCGAAGCCTTCTTCAAGCAGTCATAAAACAAGGCAAGAAATGGGACGAACAAGTACCAGCCGAAGTTCATATTGACCTGAAGAAATGGATTAACGAATTCAACAGCATGCCAGATATTACAACAAAAAGATGCCTTGTAACAGGACCAACGACCAGTCAACAACTTCATGTCTTCACAGATGCATTAAATATAGCAACTTCAGCGGTTATTTATATGAGATCTACAACTACTGAAGGGAATGTCATTGTGAACTATGTCATTAGCAAATCCCGAGTAGCCCCCATAAAGCACACAAGTATACCTAAACTTGAATTAGAGGCAGCCACAATAGGAGCCGAACTAGCTAGTTTTGTAGTCACAGAAATGACAAAAAATTTTTCCTCAGTTCACTTCTGGACGGATAGTACTGCAACATTAGGATGGATAAACTCAGACAAACGGCAAAAAGTTTTCGTAGCTAACCGTGTCAACAAAATTTTGGAACATTCTAAAGCAGAGGAATGGAAACATATACCCGGAAAGTTCCGACCATGGTACCAGAGGTTTGAAACCATCAGAGCTTGAAGAGAAGTGGCTACAAGGACCAAAATTTCTTTTTCAAGACCCTGAAAACTGGAACTTTGATCAAACAAAATTTTTAACAACGACAAATTTAGTATTACCTAAATGTATGGACCCTGTCATAGAACTGTCAAAATTTTCAATTTGGAAACGATTGCTCAGAAGGACAACAACCGTGTACAAAGCAACAAACATTTTGCGGAAAAGAGATACACTAAACAGTCAGAATGAAGCCCAAAATTACCTGATAAAGATTTCACAACAAAACACTTTTAGAAAAGCAATTATCAGAATGCAAACTGGACAACAACTGGAACGAAGGGATGCAATTCTTCAATTCAATCCATTTTTGGATGGAAATGGAGTTTTGCGTGCCAAAGGAAGGCTGAGACATGCGCCAATACCTTGGAATCAAAAACACCCCATAATACTAGACATCAAAGACCATGTCACTCAGTTAATTGTTCAAGACGCTCACACTAACAGCTGTCAACACATGGGAACGGAGTTTGTCAGAGCGCACCTACAACAGACATTTTTAATCGACTTCGAAGGTTCCTAAGAAGACTCAGCCGGACATGTTTCATATGCCGCCGATGGAGAGCTCAGAATATTACACCAATGATGTCTGATCTTCCGCACTTTCGCTTTGCTGATGCCGAAAAACAATACTCATTCATTAATGTAGGGTTAGATTACTTTGGACCTTTCTATATTGAGGATAATACTCGCAAGCTTGAAAAACAGTACATCTGCATTTTCACGTGTTTAGTAACCCGTGCAGTGCACTTGGAAGTTTGCCATAGTCTAGACACCGAAAGTTGTTTACTTGCAATTAGACGTTTTGTTTCAAGGAGAGGATATCCAGAGATAATAATCTCCGACAACGGAACAAATTTTACAGCATCGAAAAAGGTTATGAATTTGGATAATATCAGCATTGACAACTCTTATATTGCTCAACAATTATCGCAGCAGAACATAGTTTGGAAGATGAATCCACCACTTGCCTCACACTTCGGAGGTATATGGGAAAGAATAATTCAAACAGCGAAGAGAACTCTTCTCATAATCTTAGGAAGTCAGCAACTGAAAGCAGAGACTTTCCAAACAATTGTGACAGAAACGGAAGGCATCCTAAACTCCCGCCCCATAACTTACGTTTCTTCTGATAACAACGACGAAGAAGCCCTAACACCCAACCACTTCATTCTTCGACGACCACATCTAGCCCTAGCCCCTCTAACATCAAAACTGAAAACTTTCAGGAAGAAAGATTTCAACTATACACAAACGCTTTTGGACCACTTCTGGAAAAGACTTCAAAGAGAGTATACTTCAGACCTAATAAGCAGAGCAAAATGGACAAAGCAGTCAAAACAACTCAGAGTGGGCGATTTAGTCTGGATTCTGAACGAATTTACCCCGAGAGGTATTTGGCCCCTTGGACGGATAACCAAATGTCATTATGGAGCCGACGAAATACCAAGATCATTTGACATTCACACAGCAACAGGTACACTAACGCGCCCTGCAGTAAAATTGTCACGAGTCATGGTGAAGAAGAAGCGGACATCACAAGGAGCGCAGCAACAAAACCAACTTGATTTAAAACTATATTAAAATTATCACCAAATTGTTTACTTACTCATCTCCTGGAAACCAGTCATTCAACATTCAATAATATTATTAACCCTTTTCTCTCGTTGTGTGGGAAGATTGTGAATTTTGTCAAAAATTCCAATTAGCTTTTAGATGTCAAGCCACCACGTGATAGCGAATTGCAATTCAGAACAACATCAGAAGCCAAATAGATCAAACCGGTCCATTCCAAATCAAGTAACCAGCAGCTCACAAGATTGCCTACTATACAATGCAGCTTACAATGCAAAGAGAAGATCAACAACTTCGAAAGAGATTACAAGTCACATACTCAATATGTTTTATATTAGTTTTAAATTAGTACCAGAGTATTCAGGTCTAGCCCTAATTTTAAAGCGCGCCCTCCTCTCCTCGCGGATTGTTGAAGCTCAAGCTTCAATATTTCGCAAGTTTCTTAATTTGACTTTTGCATGATTTGATTTCTAACTCTAGCCCATATGTTTCCGTGCTAATTTACCGCTGAAACCAAAGTTTGTGAATTTACTATTGTCAAATCGATCTTATAAGCAAGTTGGCCAACAACTTATTATTAACTATAACAGCCAACAAACAGCGTTTAATAATAAAAAATACATTTATGAGCATGGGTTAAAAACTCAGCCGTTTAGTCGTTACTCTGTTATAACGGATAATGAAATCGGAACATCTAATAATGATTCACTAGTATGGTTTTACTGCCAAAAAGATTGAAATAAATTGAGACTATGACGATCACAATGACAACTTCAGCGATCTTGTCAAATAAACTGACGTGGACTGAGATTTTCAAAATTGTGTACCAAACCGCGGGGAATGAGAAAGACTGCACAAACACTGCGGTGAAAACTTGAATTCATTTCTCGACAAAGCCAACAACTATTCGCCGCCAGATGCCGGCTTCATCAAAGTTGAGTGGATCAGAGATCCGTGGTTCAACAAAATTCCGGAATTTTTTGATGATGCAATTTTTGACTTTGATAAAGCAAGTAGTTCAGAAGAGAACAAAGTGTTTGCTCTGACATTTGATTAGAAACCAGTGAGAGAAACAGGGCGCTGTAGTTAAGATGTTCTGTTTTTGTAAGGAAACACTTTGCTGTGCTATCTTCTTTTGAAATTGCTCTGGATGGATTCTGTGTTATGTGTTGCTTTCAAATTGGTCCGCGTTGTTTCAATTTTATGAACAATTTACCTCGTACAAAACATGTTTAGCCTAAGTTCAAAAATTAGGGGAACACGAAATAATTTGTAGACAGCTAAACATTTAATTAAAATTTAGCGCTCTTATCCGAATACAATTCTACAACGTATTATCCCCATGCAGTTATGTACCAAAAAATCAGCAAATAATAAAAACCAATATTATCCGCATGTAACATCTTTCCTATTATCACCATGCAGTTCGATAGCTTTTTACCTTCTAAGTGATTTATTATCTTTGACATTTATCATCGTAGATCTTACATAGTTATTGCGTTTCTAAACGTGTATTTTAAATAATTTTGCGTTTCTGCGCTATCATATTACATATATTTGTTGTTTATAAGACTCGAACCACAGACCACCTGCATGCTTGTTTCCGTTTCTAAGCACCTGAAGGAGCAGATCTTACACAAATTTAGGGCTTGTACGCGTTGTTCTTGCACTATTTTCTCGCTTAGCGCTTTGTGTTAAACTAGCATAGGTCTCTTAGAAATAGTATTCCCGGAAAAACAGCCTCAAAAATCACAGACGCAAGTATAAAAATTATGCGTTGAAATTGTGTAAGCTCTACGCTTAAAAAGGTCAAAATAATGCAATATAAACCATTATTAACGGCAAAAATATTCCAGATCTAGGCTTGAGAAACGCTAAAACTATATAAGATTTACTCATAGAAACGTATATCTTACAAAAATACACGTTTAGCGTACATCCTATATAAATTCAACGCATGTATTTACCTCCAACTTTACAAGTTTTTGAGTTTTTAAGCGCTGATCACTCGCTCCATGTGTGTGCAACATTTGATATGTGAAGCTGAAATCAACACACACACAGTCGTCCATTACGAGAACTTTCTCTTCTCCTGGGAGGTCGATGCTATCTGAATACTTAAATAATTTTCAACTAAGAAAAGGTATCATAAGATAGTTTAGCAAATATAAATTCTGTAAAATTGTGTCCGAGGTCAGACACAAAAATAAAATACGTGGAAACTCTTCCCCATTTTTCTACTCAGCACACTTTCTGATCAAAGCACCAAACATTAACCAAAAACTATTAGTTTTGCGTGCGATCGAGGTGGAGGTGGAAAACATACTGGAAAATCTCAAAAACATACTGGAAAATCTCAAAAATTTGTTCGTTAGTTCAAGTGTAGATTTTTTCCGACAGTATTTAACCTATTTCAGATCTCGAAACGTCCTCTGATCACACAAAAGTGCGGTCGAAACGTCCTCTGATCAGACAAAAGTGCGTTCGAAACGTCCTCTGCTCAGACAAAAGTGCGGTCGAAACGTCCTCTGATCAGACAAAAGTGCGTTCGAAACGTCCTCTGATCAGACAAAAGTGCGGTCGAAACGTCTCTCTGATCAGACAAAAGTGCGCTCGAAACGTCTTTCTGATCAGACAAAAGTGCGTTCGAAACGTCCCTGATCAGACTAAAGTGCGTTCGAAACCTCCCCTGATCAGACTAGTGTGCGCTCGAAAACCTCCCCTGATCAGACTAGTGTGCGTTCGAAATTATCTCTGATCAGACAAATGTGCGCTCGAAGCCGCCTCTGATCAGACCGTCCCGGACCGAAGTGACCCCTGATCAGACAAGTTCCAGACCATTGTCCAGACGAAAGTGCGCTCGAAGCTTTTTTCCAGACCATGTAATTCGAGCGCACCTGGAACATGTGTGCGCTCGAAACTCGTCTGCTCAGGGGTCACTTCGGTCTGGCCACCTCGACCTGGGGACTCTAAACAGGTCAACAAATCGTTTCATTGTACCAAATTTTTGGTTTTAGAATAATGGAAATATACAATTGGCTATGAACGCAGAAACTCAATAAATTCAATTATTGAGTATTGAAAAATTGCGTGAAATCAGCGCTAAATTGAACGGTGAAAACGTAAGGTTAAAGCTAAGAATTAAGTGTTTAATTCATGTAAGATCAACACTAAATGTTCCCAATGACCTTGCGAACTCAAGAGTTTGTCGATGATTACTTTAATGCCAAAAACCTGAGAGTTTTTCTTTCCCGAAAACATCTGAACATTACATAAAATGGAGACCTACCTCCGTGATAAAGAAACATAGTCCACCTTCTGAAACGGAATTTTTTTAAACAAAGAGGGAAACAGTGCCAAGTGTTTCCCTCTTTGTAAACAAAGATTTTTTTTAAACAAAGACAAAGAAACAGTGCCAAGTGTCCGAACAAAAAAGTCTACCTGACCACCAGTTACACAACAACAATAACAACAAACCTGACCACTCCAAGTTAGTGTCAGAGCGACAGAGGAAGAATCATCTACATCAAGAAAAGCCCCCCCCCCTTAAGACAAAGAAACCGTGCCAAGTGTCCGAACAAAAGGGTCTACCTGACCACCAGTTACACAACAACAAAAACAACAAACCTGACCACTCCAAGTTAGTGTCAGAGCCACAGAGGAAGATGCATCCGCATCAAGAAAAGCCCCACAAAACGATTTTTTTTGTCTCAGACGTCACCAAAGACGAGAAGATTTTTTTCAAGGGTTCCAGACGTCACCCGATTAGGAAGACCTGACTGTTTTTGGTTGCAGACGTCACCAAGACATGATCACCCCCGAGTTTCCAGACGTCACCTCAGAAGTCCCTTCCCCGGTTAGACGTATCCAAAAAAACTTGAAGTTTTTTTGAGACAAAAATTCTCAAAAAACAAGAAAATTGTCCCTCAACGAGCTTTTGTGGATGGTGTATGAAAAAAAAATAGCCGTGAGAAACTACATGTCACACTTAGCAAAAAGCACACAAATTGTACGAAAAAAATAGCGTTTTTTGCATCAGAAAAAATTAAAACCATTTTTCTGATTTTGTCGCAAAAAAATCTACATGAAAGTAAAATTACTAGTTGAAAAGAACACTTCAGTTGGAACTTAAACTGACCTTTTAACGTTGAAATCCTCATTTAAAGTTTTTGCTCAAAAAACGAAAAAGTCGCAAAAGTGCTTTTTTAAGCGTCAAAAAACGAAAAATGTTATTTCAACCTTTTAAA
Organism: Convolutriloba macropyga; assembly: GCF_964194025.1. NCBI lineage: Eukaryota > Metazoa > Xenacoelomorpha > Acoela > Convolutidae > Convolutriloba > Convolutriloba macropyga. The sequence continues at coordinate 27,634,168 of NC_134481.1, read as the reverse complement.
GAAAACTTTTTAATAAATCCAAAAAAACCCATTGATTAGCCACCTGGGTTTGTTAGGAAACACGCTTCACAGTCAGTTTATAAACTTTGCATATTACAAAAGAGGCAACTTATTTTTGACAAAAATTGCATCTTTGACTTGAAAAATTCAAAAAACTTTTTCTTGACAATATGATATAAGCAATTAGTAGATTCAAGAAAACCTATTGATTGGGCCCCTCAGTTTGCTATAATAAAGTTTTCAAAGTTAGTTCATGGATTTTGCTTTTTAACAAAGAGGCAACTAGAATTTGACAAAAATCGCATCTTTGACTTTAAAAATTCAAAAAACGTTTTCTTGGCGTTTTGATATAAACAATTAGTAGATCCATGAAAACTTATTGATTGGGGCCCTTCAGTTTGCTATAAAACAAGCCTTAAAGTTATTTTATGGATCTTGCACTTTAACAAAGAAGCTATAGAATTTGGCAAACCTGCATCTTTGACTTAAAAAAATTCTAAAAAACGTTTTTTTGACGTTTTGATATAAACAGTTAATAGATCCAAGAAAACCTATTTAATGAGCCCTCTTAGTATGTAGTAACACAAGTTTTAAAGTTAGTTTGTCGGCTTTCCATTTTAGTAAAGGAACAACTTGAGTTTAGATAAAATTGCTTTTTTGACTATAAAAATTCAAAAAACGTTTTCTTGACGTTTTGATAAATATGATCAGAAGATCAAAGAAAATCTATTCATTGAGCCCCCTCAGTTTATTAAAAAACAAGCTTCAGAATTAGTATTACAATTTTTGCTTTTATTAAAGAGGCAACATAAAATTGGCAAAATTGCTTCCTTCACTCACAAAAAAAAATTCTGAAAAAGTTTTCCCAACGTTTTGATTAAATCATTTAACAGATACAAGAAAACATATCGATCGCACCCCTTCAGTATATTTCAAAACAAGCTGATAAGTAATTTTATCATTGTTGCAAAACTGCAAAGAAGGAACAGAAAAGTGGCAATATTGCTTCTCTGAGTTATAGAAATGAAATCACATTTTTTTCTAATGTTTATTTAAATCATCAATCGAGTTTCAAGAGGACCTCGTGAATCAGCCTTCTCAGTTCATTACAAAACAAGCTAAGAAATTTTTTAATCATACTGCAAAACCGCAAAGAACAGAGAGAAAAGTTCAAAAAATGCTTCTTCAAAAAAAACCTACAAAGAATTTGTGTTTTCTTTGAAATTAATTGCATACTACTAGCCGCGTGCCTAATTAATGGGTTAGTAGGTATTGCTAAGAAAACCAGACAATCAAAATGTTTTTCAGATTCAATTTATGCATACTACTAGCCGCGGGCCTAGTTAGTGGGGTAGCATGCACTGAAAACAACTTCTCAAGAAAAACAAAAAAAGGGAAAATTAAGAACTCTTTTTCTTTAGCTCAAAAGCGAGAAAATCAAAAGCTCGAAATATTTCCTGTTTTACATTCGCTCACGCATATATGCCTTTTGAGTTGTATAACTCAAACGTCTCTACCTTTTTGTCCGCGGTCTCGAAAGAAGTCTTTTTGGCCCTTTTTGGTCTCAGTAGTCACCAGATAGAAGAAGAGAGCATTTTTTGGTGCCAGTAGTTACCATAGTAGACGAATTTTACTGGGATTCTACTTTATTCAGAAAAGTTGCGTCGTATTTTTCATCAACAAAAAAACCTGGGGCTGATTAGCCTCGCAGTGTCATAAACATTGCTTTTCAACTTTGAAATTTGCGTCTCTCCGGTTTCGAAGCCCTTTTTTACCTGTTAGTACAAAAAAGACCAACAAGAGCAAGATGACAAAGAAGAACAGTCAAAGTTGTCAGAACGTGTTAAACAAATTCAAAATTGCAGAGTTGGGTTTGAAAAGCAAGCTGGACCTCTTACAATCTTCAATCGATCAGCGACAGAGTTTCAGATCACTCACCCTGCTCATCAATAAAGCAAAAGCAAATGTTGACGAGCTGAAAGGAACACTTGATGCCGTGCTAAAAGACAGTCTCAATTTCAGCAGCACTTATTTTGTCATGGAAAAATTTTCAAACCTTTTGTCACGTCTAGAGAACTTTGAACACGAAAATGATAGTTTAGAAGACGATGGACTCCTCAGCCAATCTTCAACTAGGATACGCGATAATGTCAATGTAACAACTCATACGACTGCCAGATATCCAACCTCACGGAGATGCTCATCATCAATGAACGAGATTCCAGAAGCAAGCAACCCAGAACTTTCATCATTCTCCAACAAAACACAACCTCTAACACCGAGACCGGAGAAACCATCCCTGTTTTTGTCTGAATGCCAAAGAACCAAACCAATGTTGTCAAAGTTTCTAATTGGCAACAACGAGAATGCCCTTGCTATTGGAATGAGCACAGCAAGTTTATTCAGACCAATTAACCTTGATAACACAGCGGACTCCAAAACAGAAGCAAAATACTCGGATTTAAAACTTGCAAAACATGTGACAACCGTCACAAATACTCCCGATCGCTATGCTCTCAGTGATACAACGTTATCTGCTGTTGATAATTTTACAGTCGAACACCAGCAGCTTCAAGCAGACAATGATTCAATCCAGCCGCTTAGTTTTCTAAGCACGCGATATATATTCAAACCATTCTCCCGAGGAAAACCTTAATAATCAATTTCATTCAAAAAACATGCTTTCTGAATTCTCTCTAGGTTTTGCAGAGGAACGTTTCAGATGCAAACGTTTCAACCAATGAGCATGGGTTGTTCCAAATACCAAGGAAAACATAATTCCCAATTGATGAATCCCAGTTCTGTCAGGTATTACAGTCAAGAAAACCCACAGAACCCAGATTTTGATCTCCTCCAGACAAACCAACCATTTGAACTGAGTAACACGATGACAAACTTTCAATCAATTCTCTGAAAGTTCCCGCCAAAACCCAAACAATTTTCAAACTTCTAGTTTACCTTCTTTACAATTGCATAATGGACAGGAATTTAAAAACACAGAGAATAAATTTTTACTTGGAAGCTTTACTCAATTCCAGCCACATTCACACGTCAAAACCGTTGGCATTGAGCCGTTCAACCCATTGGGTGTTCAACAAACGAGCTGTTCAAAATCATTAACTGAAAGCGTTCCCATTGCTCCGTCAATCTCAACGTTTCCCCCATAGGCACTGCCTTCAGCAGAGCAAACACGATCAACAATTTCCACATTCACATCAATTTTCAAGCGTACTGCATCGAATATCAAATAAAAAGTTCAAACACCCTTCATTTCAAACCAATTATTTACCATGGACCCCAAACACAACTCCATATTGGCAGAACCCAACAACTAAACACTCAATCAAGTTAGCACCTCTTACCATTCAAAACTTTAATGGCAACCCATTGAAGTACCACGAATGGATAAACAAATTTTTTTGCCTCGTACATAACAACAGCAGAAATACTGACGCACATCGTATCACCTACTTGCAAAATGCAGTTACTGGCAAAGCAAAAGATGTCATCCAAGCGTATTCGTGTGATACTGATTATTATAGCACAGCTTTAAACGAACTCTTGTCATATTTTGGTGACCCTAGAATAGTTGTGAACGCCTTCATAAATCAATTGGAAAACTGGAAATCGACTAATGACTATAACAAGCAAAACTTTGTAGCTTTTTCTTTGTTCTTGAAACGTTTAGTGCAAGCTTTCTAATACCTGGGATACACAGCGGTCCTACAGTTGCACCCTACGAAATTTTGCATCAAAAGTTTCAAATTACAACAACTTATAGCACTCCTTTTTTAAATCTATTACCAGCTAATACTTTTGAACTCAACCAGCTTTGCAATTCGTATAAAGAATTGCGTCACATTCACTTTCCAGAAATAGCTGAAGGCAAAATCGGTGCCCTTTTGAGAATAAACACTTTTTCTTTCACACATCCAATTGAAGTCATCCCGGCAACAAAAAACCAGCCATTCAGCGTAAGGACAAGTCTAAGAAGGACCCTAGCACGCGAGTATGAAAGAGTACAAAAGCAAACCAATTAACGATCTCACCAGCAGAAACAGTACGTGTCACAACAAATCTCCGACAATCAGCCCCTCGATGAGTTGCTTGAGCAATTCTGGAAAATCGAAGCGGAAGAAACTCAACCTGAGAGTGAATCTACGAAACCCGTTGATAAGGAAGCCCTTGACATATTGAACAAGACAATCACTTACAACGGTGAGAGGTACGAAATTGGACTACCTTGGAAAAACCATTGAGAATTGAAAATAATTACTTCGCAGCTCTCAGCCAGCTGAAAAGTCCTCAAAACCGCCTCAGTAATTTTATCCAATTAAACAAGTTGTATCAGCAAACTCTCACAACATATCTTCAAAAATTTTATGTCAAGCCAGTTGAAATGTAGCAGCCAGAACCCGAGAAAATTTGGTATTTGCCTCATCACCCGGTGGTGAATCCAAACAAGCCCGGAAAAGTGCGCAGAGTAGAAAATGCTGTGGCCAAAATTAGAGTCCAATCTTTGAACTCCAATTTGATCACAGGACCAGATTTGCTGAACAACTTGGTAGGAATTCATCTGAGATTTCGTAAAAACTCAATTGCCATTCTCTGTGATATCGAAGGCATGTTCATGCTGATAGCAATAAGGCATGAGGACCAATCTGCACTACGCTTTCTCTGGCCTAGTGAAGAGATTGTTAATCAAAGAAGTTCACCAGTCTAATATTTGGAGCAAACTGCTCCTCATTTTGTGCAATTTTTGTACTGAACCGTTGCGCAGAAGAAAATGCAATTGAATTTCCAAATGCAGCTAATGCAATTAAAAAACCATTTTTATATAAATGACTATAGCCATTCTTTGCCGTTTATAGAAAAAACAATTGAAACCATTAACCAGACTAAAAATAGTCTTCAAAAAAGTGGATTTCGCTTGACAAAATTTGTGTCAAACAAACATGAAGTTCTTCGGTTCATTGAGCAAGAAGATCGGGATGAAGTGAAAGAGATCAATAGAGTCTTTGGTCAGAAATGGAATACTAGAACTGACTGTTTTCTATTGAAGACAATAGAACAATTTCCCCATCAAGTTACCACCTCTTACGATTCAAAACTTTAATGGCAATGCATTGAAGTACCACGAATTGATAAATAACTTTTTTGCCTCGTACATAACAACAGCAGAATTACTGACACACATCGTATCACCTACTTGCAAAATGCAGTTACTGGCAAATCAAAAGATGTCTTTTAAGCGTATTTGTGTGATCCTGCTTACTATAACAGCTTTAATTGAACTCATGTCATATTTTGGTGACCCTACAATAGTTGTGAACGCCTTCATAAATCAATTGGAAAACTGGAAATCGACTAATGACTATAACAAGCAAAACTTTGTAGCTTTTTCTTTGTTCCTGAAAAGTTTAGTGCAAGCTTTCCAATACCTGAGATACACAGCGGACCCACAGAGCTCAACACTTTTGAAGAAAGCTAAAGAAAATGTCCCGTATAACTTCCTCCTCAAATGGACAGAGCACATCGTTACATCAATCGAAACGCCAGCTACTTTCGTAGAATTTCAGAAATGGTTAGAAGTTCAAGCACATGTGTACGATAAGATACCCTGCAAAAACTTCCAACAAAATAACCTTCGTAGAAACAATTTTAATAATTCTGACAAATTGAAATGCCACTTTCAAAAATTTCTGAACATAAGACAGTTGCACCCTACAAAAATTTGGATCAAAAGTCTCAAATTACAACAACTTATAGCTCTCCCTGTTTAAATGTAGCACCAGCTAATACATTTGAACTCAACCAGTTTTGCGATTCGTTCAAAGGATTGCGTCACATTGACTTTCCAGATATAGCTGAAGGCAAAAGAAGCCCTTGATATTTTGAACAAGACAATCAGCTACAAGGGTGAGAGGTACGAAATTGGACTACCTTGGAAAAAACCATTGAGAATTGAAAATAATTATTTCGCAGCTCTAAACCAGCTGAAAAGTCTTCAGAACCGCCTCAGTAATTATATCCAATTCAACGAGTTGTTTGGGCAAACTCTCACAACATATCCTCAAAAGTTTTATGTCAAGCCAGTTGAAATGCAGCAGCCAGAACCCGAGAAAATTTGGTATTTGCCTCATCACCCGGTGGTGAATCCAAGCAAGCCCGGAAAATACGCAGAGTAGCAAATGCTGTGGCCAAATTTAGAGGCCAATCTTTGAACTCCAATTTGATCACAGGATCAGGTTTGCTGAACAACTTGGTAGGAATTCTTCTGAGATTTCGTGAAAACCCAGTTGCCTTCTTTGTGATATCGAAGGCTTGTTCATGCAGATAGCAATTAGGCATGAGAACCAAACTGCCCCCCATTTTGTGCAATTTTTGTGCTGAACCGTTGCGCCGAAGAAAATGCAATTGAATTTACAAATGCAATTAATGCAATTAAAAAACCATTTTTGTATGGACGACTATGTTCATTCTTCGCCGTCTATAAAAGAAACAATTGAAACCATTAACCAGATTAAAAATGGTCTTTAAAAAGGTGGCTTTCGCTTGACAAAATTTGTGTCAAACAAACATGAAGCTCTGGGGTTCATTGAGCAAGAAGATCGGGATGAACTGAAAAAGATCATTAGAGTTCTTGGTCAGAAATGGAGTATTAGAACTGACTGTTTTCTAATGAAGACATTAAAACCATTTCCCCAAAATTCGGGTGAGTATACACAAAGGAAAATCTTCAGCTTAGTATCAACCATTTTCGATCCCCTAGGAATATTGTCTCCCCTCACAATTAGAATCAAGATGCTTCTACAACAAGTCTGGAAGCTTGGTAAGAAGTTTGATGAACAACTTCCCTCCGAATTACAGTCCAACCTACAAAAAGTGCTTGATAGTTACTTTGCAATGCCAGATATCAAAATGCCCAGATGGCTGAACTCTTCAACGAATCAGGAAAATAATTATCAGCTTCACATCATTGCTGATGCTTATATTCGCTCCCAAAAACAGGACAAAAATTTTCAAACATCACTTCTCCTTGGAAAATGCAAATTCGCACCAATTAAAAAAATTACATTGTGCCAAAATTAGAACTCGAAGCTGCCGTTGTAGGTACACGCCTCAGCACCTTGATACAAACCGAATTGACATTAAAATTTGAAAAACTTTACTTGTGGACCGATGGTCGTGTTGTCTCAGATTGGATCAGTGCAACTGAGAAACAAAACGTTTTCGTCTCGAATCGACTCGAAGAAATTAAGAAAACAACTAAAACTGATGAAAGGACTCATGTCCCAACTAATTTTAATCCAGCCGACCATGGAACGCATAGTCTTGAGCCTTCAAAAATCTCCCCGAAATGGCTTACAGCCCCACAGTTTTTGCAAAACACTGAAAATTCTTGGAAAAATATGAAAAAGATTTCAACCGTTTGTGCCGTAACCAGAAATAAAAAAAAACACCAATCACAACTGTTCTAGACCCTAACCGCTTTTCAACATGGAATCATCTACGTTTAACCCTCTCAACTGGCTTTAATTTTATTTACAGGGCTAAGAAGAATCGTTCCAACAACAGTAAATAGATTTTTTTTCTCAAAACTTTCTGCTTAAGTTGTCTCAAAACAATGCTTTTTCTTCAACAATCAACGCATTAAAAAGAACACAAAAGTTAGACGCCAAATACAAATTGAGAAACCCTAATCCAATAATTGACCAAAACGGACTCCTACGACCTAGTGGCCGTCTCCTATTTGCTCCAACATAATTGGAGATCGAATATTGTCCAATAATCTTGGACGCAAAGGAAAAGATTGCGAGACTTTACCTTGAGCATGTCCACAGAATTTGTGCTCACCAAGCAACGGAACTGGTCAAAGCATTCGTACAACAGAATATGCAACCAATAATGGCCCCACTTCCTGCACTTCGATTCCAAATAGAAGAAACCAAGTTTCCGCTTGTCAACACAGGACTGGATTTTATGCAAGCAGTCCATTTGGAAACCTGTTCAGATTTAAATACAGACTCCTTCCTCAATGCATATCGATGGTTCACTTGCCGAAGATGCCAACCTATTTTATTGTACAGCGATAACGGAAAAACATTTCTCGGCGCCTCCGAAGAGATAAAGAAGTCGGTTAAAGCTTTAGACAAAGGCAAAATTTATAAAGCCCTAGCTGCAGTCAAAACCACATGGATATTTAACCCACCGTACGGCCCCTATTTCGGTGGCGCATGGGAGCGATTGATTCAGAGCGTCAAGAGGCACTCTTGATCATTCTAGGATCTAAGCGTCTCTCCTTCGACACCTTTGAAACAATAATGTTTGAAGTTGAAGAAGTCCTGAATTCCAATCCCTTGATAAACGTTGCCGATCAGCCTGAAAACGAAGAATCACTCACTTCTAACCATTTCCTCATTCAACGCCCGTACAGTTCCCTGCCACCCGGAAACTTTGGAGATCAACAGCCAGCTAATTTTATGAACTGGAAGCACGTTCAGCAGTTGATGAACCACGTGTGGCGACATTTGATTAAGGAGTAGCTGCCGACATTACTCAAGAGACGTAAATGGACAGACAACAACCAGCCTCCTTTGAAGGTTGGAGATGTTGTGTGGGTACTCAAAGACTTGACGCCGAGAGGAATTTGGCCCCTTGGAAGAGTTCTGGAAACATCCCCTGGACGAGACGGTGAAGTACGAGTTGTAAAGTAAAAACGGCTTACGGCTCGTTCGTGCGTCCGGTCGCCGGCCTCGCACTGGGTTTTTCTCCGTAGTTTTTTATTCAAATTTTCGCTCCGGCCTTAGGCAACATGAGCTACATCCACCTCTTTGATGTCCTTACCCTTACAGTATTTTCCTTTCCATTTATATAGATTCAAGGACATCGGATCAAACGACAATCAAGATGATCTTCAACCCCTGCCCTCGTTTTTGGAGCATGTTCCCAATGACCTTGTGAACTCACGAAAAGCATAAATTTTGTCGATGATTACTTTACCGCCAAAAACCTGAGAGTTACTCTTTCCCGAAAACATCTGACAGGAAGTTGCAACCAAATAAGAGCAACCAAAAGTCTAGAATATTTTTTTTCATTACACTAAATTAAAAGTTGAGTTATGTGAGATCAACGTTAGAAACTTAGGCGTTGAATACATGTAAAGTCTACGCTACTGAATGTCAAAGTTTTGTAAGATCTACGTTTCGAAGCACCAAAAATCTTTAAGATCTGAGCGTAAACTCAATATTTATGTAAGACACAAGCTCGGAACAACCAGAACTAATTAAGATCTACGCATAGGGACCCCAAAATTATGTAAAATCTCGGCGTTGAAACACAAAAAATATGTACGATCTAGTTTTGCGTTTTTCGGGCTTTTTGACCCGGGTAATGATAGAATTTGATGTGGTTATAACCATCCCTATTATTGAGGGACTTGTATCAATGCCAACTGGACTGCGTTCTCCCTTGAAGTTTGTTTTCGTTTTTGTTGTCGCATATCAGTGAAGGTTTAACAGTCCCCTCTTGATTTTTGTGTTGAATCTGTCGCAGCATGCTGTAAACCTGTATACTATGGTACCACAAAGCTACGTGCAGCATATTTTATGCATTTAAAACATGATTCATGCTTCATAAGCATGATTTTGCAACAAAATAGGTAGCACACTAGTTTTTGGCCTGCAATATGTTGGCCTTAAAGTTTGTTCTGTTTATTAGACCAGGGTTTTGAACCTTTTCACTTTAAATTAATGAACAAGTATTTTGGATCTATTCTGTCCCCCCCCCCCCCCCCCCCAGCTTAGTGAGCATAAATTTTTTATGACCCCCAGGCGCACGTGCTATTTTCTTACATAGTAACGTGCTATATAACAACATATAATTTGAAACTGGGGGTGATAAAAAACACGGGGGGGGGGCGAAACAGAATAGATCCAGTATTTTTTAGAGTTGTTTTATTGCTTGAAATGATATGAAATGCAATCAGACACTGGAAATAAGTACCTTGAAATCCGTGGGTACAAATAATGGGTCTTTCCCATTATAGCCCCCCATTATGGTATAATTAACATGATTGGGGGGGGGGGGGGGGGGGGGGGCTGTCGGTTATCTGACTACCACTAAACTGGGGGGGGGGGGGGGGCTATAATGGGAACGACCCCAAATAATTTCAAATGTTTTGGAAGGTTGAAGCAAATTTTAACATATCACACTGATATTCTACAGTTGCAGAAGTTAATTTACATAGTTTCCGAACAGTAAGTTGACTGTATGCATAAATTGATTGGTGTCACGTAATCTGTAGCATACAATCATTCTTTCCGGAGTACACTAGCACGTGCTCATTCAATCTAACTTATCCTTTACACGAAACAAGTACAAGCTCAAAAATACACAACATGAATCATACCAAGTATCTATTAATTTTCCATTTTCATATTTTGGCAATTTCCACTTCAGCTTTGAACTATAAATCCAAAGATTTTTGGGAAAAGAATAATGTGGAAGAACTGTCTGAAGTAGAAAGTATTATTACGAGGAACTGGAGAGCAAAGAACGTCATTCTGTTCATTGGTGATGGTTTCGGGTTGTCAGAACTTGTGGCTTCCAGGATTTTTCAAGGTCATTGGATTCCATCTCTCTCTATCTATCGGATCTGGTTTCACCACATCGGAGCTTCGACTCATGAAAAAGCGCGCGTCTTTAGTTTTCCCTAAAAATACCGGATCTTTTCTATTTCGGTCCCCAGTGTTCTTAGGGTCTTTCCCATTATAGCCCCCCCCCAGCTTAGTGGTCAGATAACTTATAGCCCCCCAATCATGGTAAATATACCATAATGGGGGGCTATAATTTCATGGGGGGCTATAATGGGAAAGACCCGTTTTTTATGACGCCCCCCCCCCCCGTTACAAACTATATGTTGTTATATAGCACGTTACTATGTAAGAAAATAGCATGTGCGCCGGGGGGTCATAAAAGACATATGATGACTAAGCTAGGGTTGGGGGCAAAACAGAAAAGATCCAAACCCGTGGTGAGGTGGTGGAAGTATGAACCGGGTGGCCATGATCAGACGATCCAGACAAAAATTTGCCCATGATTCGAATTTGTGCGTATTAGAGCGAGTTATTGCGAAGTAATTCGAAAAAGTGCGTTCATGTTTCGACTCTGCGTGACCATTCAAAAGCTCGCGACTCTGATCCGAAAGTGCGACTAAAAGAAACTGTGCAACTATGATGAATACAAGGGAATACTTTTATGATTCGAAATAGCGTTCTTTTGTTCGAAACTGCGGATTCTACGAATAGATTTAGAGTAATACTATCCGAAAATGTCAGCTTAAGATTCGAGCAAATGCAAATTTTATTTGAATTTGTGCGACAAAAAGTACGATCCAGACAATGGAATTATTGTCTGAAAGTGTAACCCCCCAGACGCTAATTTTCGAATCATCTTTCCACCACTTCAGCGCGTTAAACACCATAATAGGGGCTAGAATTTTATGGTGGGCTATAATTGGAGTCAATCTTGATTGACATCCAGAAATAGACTCGAAAAAAAATATATTAATTCAGAAGAAATTAAATAAAAAGACTAAACCTAAAACATTCAATTCAGATTGTTTAAAAATATATAATTAAACTTTTTCCAAGAAAATCATGAAAAGCCTTTCCTTTCACTCATTAGCTGGTTACTTCAGAGTCAGACCTGGTTTAAAAATAAAGTTTGTGAATCTCTCTCTACTCCTCTTGTGAAACCTATTTGTGACTAAGTTTAGAATGAAGCTTTGGGGCCCGTGCTCTGTCGACTAGTACTCCTATAGAAGTGTAACAGATTAGAGTCATAAAACTTTAATTAGTCAGGTAAGCCTTAAGACTAATCGTATTCTTGAGGCAACCAAAAGACAGCCTGGATAATACCCATTAAATGGTAAGCCCAGAACACGTCTTATCTGGTGCAACCAGTGTTGGTAGCATTCAGAAACTTAACCAATAATGTTCACATTTTTATATTTAGTTATACACTTATACTAAAATCACCTGTATAACACCTGGATTAACAATTACCTCTAACTGATAAAAATGGATAAAGATATACCGTTAGCACTTTTCATCATGAATGCCCACCAGATGATCAAAATTTTTTCACCGTATAACTGAAAATTTAAATTTAAACTTATTCCAAGAGACAAAAACAGTACAACACCTAACTCTATTAGGAAAGCATTTTTCACCATATATACGAGCAATACTATTAACCACTAATCAATTTTCAAAATTACATATTCCAGTTAACCGATGAAATTGGAAAAAACAATTACACAATATAATAACCATAACGATTACACCTTAGCAGAAATGGTACGAATATTACTTAGCGAACACGAATTAAAACAAGATAAGAATAAATAACCTCAATACCCACCTCAACCTATAATCTGTTGAAAGATAACACGCAATTGTTAATAGCTTATAGCGAAAGAAATAGACAATCAGTGCACGACAAATTAAGACTAGTTATGAAAAGTTTTGAAAATTGGTTAAGAACAATAGTCGAAGTTAAAAAAGAAATATCTGATTAAACCGAGAGAGTTATTTTGAAAAAAAAACCTCGGAAATCTGTTATCTATTTTAGCTAAACAATATCGAATCCATAAACGAAGCACGAATGTAATTTGGATCTTCGTATGAAAAAGAAACCGAATTCTTCGAAAAAAAGAACTGCAACAACTCTGGGATAGGAATTAATAGTCATCGTTCTTTGAAAAAACTCTACAAGTAAGCTCAAGTAAACTCTGTGTGTATAAATTAGATAGACGGAAAGAGTCAAAATATCCAAATAATTGATAAACAACAAGCAGGATCCTTATCAATGATAACTCCATCAAATACAACAACAACATCGACACCAAAGAAAAATTTAATTCACACTACAGTCCAAGTGAGACAAAAATTAACATAAAAACGGAGATAAACACAATATCAAACACACGGATAACAACCGTAACCAAGACTAGATAACCAATAGTGATAAAACCATAACGTAATCCATAATGTTGTATGTTGGACCACGCATAGAATACAATCCAGAATATCTGTGTAACAGAATGCACATTCAGACCCCACACGCACCCGAAATACAAACAGACACATTAATAATCAACAATCGCGTCCAGCAACTACAAGCTGTACAGCGTTTTATCCACCTTCTAAATACATTTGTGGTGTCTTTCCCATTACAGCACTCCCATGAAATTATAGACCCCCATTATGGTATATTTACCATGATTGGGGGGCTGCAGGTTATCTGATTACTAAGCTGGGGGGGGGAATATAATCGGAAAGACCCCATTGTGTTCCTTTTTAATAAGAACAACCCTTACCATATGTATTTGTATTGTCATAGTTTTTGAGAGTATGTGTTTACTCCGGCTACATTTATACACACTGTAAACACAAAACTACTAGTTAAATAATAATAAACAGTTAAATAACCGCTAAAGAAGATATAAAGCCAGCAAAAACCTATATAATAACCAGTTTCTATAACCATTTTGAATAATCAATTTATACATCTGAATATTCGTTTATATATTAGTTAATATACATCTAACTATTCGTCTAATTCAACTTTCACGTTAAGGAACATTACACAAATATATAGCTAATTAGCAACTACATACTCTACTCCCTTTTACACCAGAGTGTTTTTCATTTGAGTGTTTAAACTGTCATACATGCCACTCATACATCCTTTCAAACTCCCTTTCAAATCTCTAACCACTTCACACTTTCTCAATTCCACAGTATGATGTCTTCATGTACACTTCACACTTACAAATCTTAAAAGTGCAATTCTAATGTACATTAAAACACTCTCCACCTTCCAATACAATCCTCTCCTCCTTCCATTAAGACCTCCTTCATAAATGTTGTCCACCATAAAGCACATCCCTAAAAGAAGCCAAAACACACAATACATTCTTAAAGGCGTCAGAAAACCATTCTAAACAACACATTATGTAAATTCGAGATTTAAATCGATAAACTGAAAGTTTAAAAACACGTGCCAATAAAATTATTATCATCAATTAGCGATGCATAGGCACAAAAACAATACATAGGCAAACACTTGAACAAGGAAATAAATGCATCCGAAATCCAATTTCTCACAACAAATAGTTCTTTAAAAACACACCAACGATACTTAACAAGGTAAATAGCGACATTCACAACACAATTAGGGAGCCATACCTCCTTTTTGTTTCATTTAGCAATGCCTCAAATTGAATTAGATTGAATGAAGTACACTCAATTAAAGTAAAAAGTCGACAGAATGTCCACGGGTAGACAAAGTTAAGATGCATTGGATCTCGAGAAGAATGCATTCACAACTAATTTAAAAGAAGGCAAAACACTTAAAGGTATTCAGAAGTCAAACTCAGCATAAGTGAAAAAAACTAGAAAGAACTCATTAACTACCCCCAAATCTTCGGATTTCGCAAAATTAAATCAAAAACTCAGTTTTGCTTCTTGCTGGTCGGTTTCCTGATAAAATTTAATCTAATTTCAATACTCTCTCCTCTTGCAATCTATCTGGATCTCTGATTCTATCTAACTTTAACTTTATCTTGATCTCTGAATTAATCTAACTTGAAATTATCACAACGTCTCTGAATTTCATTAACAGAAGTCTCAACAGTTAGCTTTTTTCAGTTGAAATCGATAATAAAGTCAAATAATCTAGCCTATTGTAGTGGAGGATTCCACCTAAAGCAACCAAGCATACCAACTACTAATATAAACACTGTTAAACTATATACATATTTATTTATATCTTGTTACCTCCAACCGGAGATCATACTTCTTTAGTTTCGTATTGCTACTTGATGCCTGTTAACACCTCACCATTTGGAGAGGATTTGTAAATCTTGAGTGTTAGCTTTGTTAGCCGTTAAACACAGTACCAACTGGTACTTAGTCATTGGCCGATAGGTGTGAAAACACACAATCGCAGATCTGCCTGAACGTGATAGAAAACAGTTGCGTAGAAATTCAAGATTCTCTCTTGCTCTTTTTACTTCTAAACATTCTCTATACAACATGGCGCAGTCAACTATGGCTCGCTCTCCTCTTGGAGTACACTTCTTCTGGGACAAAAGTCACCAACCGGAATTAGATTGGGAAAAATGGCTAGCTACTGTAAAATTAGCCATAATGGTCAAAGAAAACATCCAAGTGGACAAATTACTACAACCTAGACCAGAAAACGAGGAACTAGATTACCCAACAGAGCCACACTGCGAACCAGCACTACCGGACGAAACAACAGCCCAAAGAAGGCAAAGAGAACAAAGAAATGTCAGAGGACGCACCGACTGGCAAAACACCTGCAAAGAAATAGAGGACAAAGGACCCCAGGTAGATAACATACTGTAGGATGAAGCCGAAAACAAAGCAAAAAGTCACATATACCTTTCACTAGGAGCACAAGCAACTAACATATTCCACCAAAGATTCCCACACACAGACATACAAAAATGCACCACGGACGCACTAGTGGAACAACTCAGAGAGGCATTTAAACAAACAAGGAACGAAACATTCGATACATTCCAATTCTTCAGATGCCGACAAAAAGAAAACGAATCGCTAGAAGTCTTCCATTCACGAATCAAAAAACACGCATCGTTATGCAACTGGGAACACTTAGAAGAAAGCCTCGTAAAAAGCATCTTCATACAAGGAATGAACAACCAGCACATCCAGATGGATCTACTTTCAGAAGAAAAAACTCCGTCAGAAACACTACAGTATGCACTAGCCCGTGAAAGAGGACAAGAAAGCCAACAAAAGATGATAAATACAAACACAAACCCAGCACCACAAAACCCATGGTTCGAGAAAATACAACTTATGAAACGCCAAAATAGAGTGCCCATTCTCCCAACACCACAATCTCGACAAATACAAGATTGCCGACGATGTGGAAATAAATTCCTACCGGGCCAGCTAAATGTATGCCCCGCAAAGAACGAAGCCTGCAGAATATGCAAAAAGATCGGCCACTTTGCAAAACTCTGTAGATCAGAGATGCCACCACGATCACAATACAATGCACAAGAAAGACTACAACAAAACTACACGAGTCAACAAAACTACACAGGTCATCAACAACAAAATAGAAACAACCAACTGGTTGCAAGAAAAACAACACAAAGAATGCGAAACATAAACGAAGAGGAATCCGAAGACGCACATGAAACAGAAGAACGCAGAAGAAACAATCGACCCAGAATCGACTTGCTATATCAGGGAAATGATGGAAGATTGGCAAAACACGACTAATTTTATTCAATCAATCAACTTCACAAATGAAAAAGTCACCGACATTAATAAGACCAGAAGAGGAGAATTTTGGCTGAAAACAAACACCAACAAAAAACAAACAGATTGGTCAGCAGACACAGGAAGCCCCAGGAGCTTCATGAACATACAAACTGCCCGTAACCTACTGGTCGATAACAACACAAAAATCCAACAGCCCAACAAATCACTAGGAGAATTCAGATGTTTAAACAACAACAAGATCAATATACTCGGCACAATCCAAGTGGACATTACCTCAGGTACATGTACCGCAAAAAACTGCAACATACTACTGGTAGACACAAACACAATAAACATCATGGGAGGAGACATTATGGACAAACTTGGCCTACGCCTCACAATGACACCCCCACATTCACAAGGTGAGAAAAAATTACTCAATATATCCAATACACACCAAAAAATATCCAAATGGATATTCCACAAATACCCACACCTATGTACGAGACTAGGTAGATCAAGAAATCGCGTAGCAAAATCAACATTCAAAAATGATTTTATCCCAACACAACACAAGGGTGGACGAATACCACTCCATTTAACAGAAAAAGTAGAGAATGAACTCAAAAAATTAATCGAAGAAAAACAAATTAAAAAACAAACTTCATGTTCAGACGAATACTTTATAAGTCCAGTAGTAATAACAGTCAAATCAGATCAATCTATCAAGATAGCATTGGACTCAAAATACTCAACGACGCAATACACAAGAACAAATATCAAATGCAAAGTATAGACCACCTAATGGACAAAATAGCAAGGAAAATATCTGACCTCAAAACAACTGAAGGAACACTATATTTCAGTAAAATAGACCTCAAATACGCATACAGTCAACTACCACTACACCCCGACACACAAAAACACTGCATTTTAGGAGGCAACGCAACCGGAACGTACAGATTCCTTAACGGCTTTTACGGCCTAACAGACCTCCCAGCAACATTTCAGAAAATTATGGACACAACACTAAACGGAATAAACTCAACAAACGCATTTCCAGACGACATAATAATAATTTCTAAAGGAACTTTAGGAAAACATGAAAACGAAATAGACAAAACATTAAAGAGATTAGACAAAGAAAATCTAGCAATCAGCTTGCACAAATGCGAATTTGGCCTAACAGAAATTACATGGTTAGGATACAAAATTAACTCTGAAGGAATCACACCAACAAAACGGAAAAGAGACGCAATAATCCAAATGGAAAACCCAAAAACACTAAAACAACTGAGATCATTCATGGGAAGCATTCACCACTTGGTTAAATTCATACCAAACCTAGCGACATTAAGTGCACCCCTTCGACCACTAGTAACAAAATCTACACAAAAAACACCCAAAAAACTAGAATGGGAGGATAAACACACCTCTGCATTTAACAGAATAAAAAAAGCGATTAAAACAATAGTGGAACAAAAACACTTCGATATTAAATGCCAGACAAGAGTAAAATGTGACGCAAGAAAAGAAGGCCTAAGCGCATGCCTAGAACAAAAACAAAATAACACATGGCAACCTATTGCGTATGCCAGTAGACTTTTAAACACAAATGAACAAAGGTACAGCATAAATGAATTAGAATTACTAGCCGTCGTTTGGTCACTTGAACATTTCAAATACAACCTCTTTGGATCACATTTCACTCTCCAAACGGATCACCAAGCACTATTATCAGCCCTGAAAAACAACAGAGGCAATAAAACATACCAGAGTAGATTAACCAGATGGGTAGACAGGCTACTACCATTTCATTTCAAAGTAGAACACACCGCTGGCAAAAACTTGAGATTCGCGGATTATCTGAGCCGCCATCCGAACTCACAACCAACTGGTGAAAATTTTGACAAGAATCACGTTATAAACATTATAGAAGCAATACACTACACATTACACACAACGCACAGAAAATTAACCAATCAAATCGCACGCAAGCGAAGGACATTAAATGACGTCACAAATCATTCCAATCTGAACAAAACAAAACAAAACGCTTTTTGCCATTTACACGCCACCAAACAGTTGTCTTCTCTTACGTTGAATAAATCAAACAATACACAATTAATCCAAAATCATATTACCCCAAATTCAATCAATACAAATCATCTTTATAAATCATCCAAATCCTATACTCCAAATCATTTATTTAAATCATAATCCAGTAGAAAAAATTCTTTAGTTAGCAATTTTATTTAGCAGAAAGGTACACGTCACAACAACAATTAAATCCCAATTAAACACTTATACAGTCCCAATTAAAAAACGTTATCGAGGACCAAACAGAAAGAAAACAGAAAACATGTCAACCCCACAAGAAACAAACACCATTGCCACACAAACTGAAGAAACATCCAACATAGGACAAGGACGAAAACCCCTCACAGATATGGAAAACTTTAACCCCCTTCCATAAATAGACCACGAAAACTCTCCCGACAATTTGAAACAACTATACAGGGTATTCGGAGAAAACTTTTTAGCAGAAGCCACCAGGAGCGATCCGCAGAGCAAAAAAATATTCCAAATAATTGAAGAAAACAACTGGGACACATTAAAGCATTTCAGTAGATATTGGCACTCCCTCAAAAGAGACCTCAGCACGACACCAAATGGTTGTATACTCTACGATGGAAAACTCTTCATACCCACACAATTACGCAAATTAGTTATGAATTCAATCCACCGCAACCACCCTTGACAATCGGGAATGATGCATCTCGCAAATCTCAGATGGTTTCCGAAAATTCGTAGAGAAATCGTTACTTTGACACAGAACTGCCAACCGTGCATCAAAATCGGTAAGAACTTAAAACCAATAATTCCCAAATCAAAAATAGCAAACCTACCACCACTCTATGAACCAAATGAAGAAATCCATTTGGATTTCGCCGGTCCCATAACTGACGAACAACAGAAGGACTAATACATATTAGCATCAGTTGACAGATTCTCACGATATCCACACGCAAAAGTCTACCACAATTGCGACACAGACACAGCAATAGAATACTTAGAACAATACATAAAATTTCATGGAATACCTAGAAACATAAGATGCGACCAAGCCCAAGCGTTTAAATCAAGACAATTCGAAATTTTTTGTAACAACCATAATATTAGACTTATTCTAGCTCCAGCTGGAGACCACAGAGCAAACGGTATGATAGAACGATGAATACAAACAATTAAACGACGCCTCTCAGTTCTAAACACCGACCCCAAGTGGTCAAAAATTAAACTTGCTGATAAGATAGCCGAAATAATCCAAGAAATAAAAATAATCCCAAACACTACAACAAAAATATCACCATTCACTGCACACTTCGGCAGAAAACACAATACACCGATATCAAACATCACTACACAAACTTCAACAAAAAACCTATCAAACAACGATATAACAAAATTCTATTTAGATAAAAAGAGAGGACTGAAGCAACCAATGCTCAAAGCAGACACCATCTGGAACCTTGAATCAGACTCAGAACCAGAACTAGACATCCAATTACACCCGCCAATTGAAGAAGAAGAATCATCAGACCAGTCAACTTTACAAAACGTGAAGAGAAAAGCCATCAAACGTAAGAATATTTCACCAATAAAAATAATACCTGATAAATTAATGCTCACAATTTGTGATAAAACAACAACAATAACAAACACAAGAAAACAAGTAGCACGAAGAACACTCGCACGAAGAGCAACTGAACCACGTGGCACATTAAAACCATTATGGAATATTATACCAGACGGTACTATCACTAACTACTCACCTACAACATTAACACTTGAAACAAACACCAGAAAAAACACAGTAATAAGAAAAAATGATTTGGCAATAGTAAACAAAACCAAACCAAGACTAATGCAATTCGTAGCATGTAAAACCGTACGAGAGCACAATAGAAACCAAGAAAAAATAAAACAATTTCTTTTAACAGAAAAGAAGCAAGCCAAACAATCACAGCAGAAACACCAACTGGAGAGACCCAGATGCATAGACAACGTGAATGACATACACTACAACCCACAACCAGGACTGTCGCACCAACCGGACATCCCAGGACCCAGAAAGACGAAACCACAAGAACGCAAACGAAAACAGAAGCCCATCAAACGACCCAAAAACCCATCAGCGTTTTCGAGAAAAAATCAAAGGAAGCAGCAATCGCCCAATCAAAACTCAATAAAGCCAAGGAATGCCAGCGCCAATTATCTCAATCCCCAAGGATCCAACTGGACACAACAAAGTTACAAGCAAACAAATCAATAGAGGTCATAAATTTGATCTCAGACTCGTCGCAAGGCAGCCCCATTAAGATCTACACCTCGAACGATCCAACGGCCTTCATGACAACTCCAGCAACAAAAATACAAAGACCCCGGAACGAGTGAACAGAAAGATAGACAAAATCATCCACCGTATAACCCACTCACCAAAGAAACAAAACCAGGAACACGAACCACAACTTATCTCCATCACCCCAGCGGACAATACGAGCCCACGCACTGACCTCATATCTATAATCCCAGCACACCAATCAACCCCAGTAGAACCACAACTACACATCATAGCGACCACCTCACAAGATAACCCAAAAGACGACACTGCAAACAACAACCAACTGGTAACAAACAAACAACCAATCAACATTGACTCTGACACACCATCCGGAGTTTGCCAACTGGTAGAGCAACCAACAAGAGACTTAAACAAAACTTTAAGATAGACAACCAAGATAAGCACAAAGACATTCCGGAAGAACGCGACAACATCGACGAACCCGTCGAAAAAGTACACATGGAAGAAGACAACTGCGACTCCGCGACAATTAGCTCGATATCTTCTCTGAATACGGAAGATATAGCCGCCCTCGATAAACTCTTTGACTAAAGCCAAAAAATAGCAGAGAGGGGAGTGTGGTGGAAGATTCCACCTAAAGCAACCAAGCATACCAACTACTATTATAAACACTGTTAAACTATATACATACTTATTTATATCTTGTCACCTCCAACCGGAGATCATACTTCTTTAGTTTCAAATTGCTACTTGATGCCTGTTAACACCTCACCATTTGGAGAGGATTTGTAAATCTTGAGTGTTAGCTTTGTTAGCCGTTAAACACAGTACCAACTGGTACTTAGTCATTGGCCGATAGGTGTGAAAACACACAATCGCAGATCTGCCTGAACGTGATAGAAAACAGTTGCGTAGAAATTCAAGATTCTCTCTTGCTCTTCTTACTTCTAAACATTCTCTATACAACACCTATAATAACTGCTTACTAGCAATTCTCATCTCACTGCGTTCAATAGTACGTGCAAGTTTCACTCGCAATATTTGTTTTCAATATTTGATCTCATTATTCAATCGCTATTCACTTAAATCATTCGATCAAAATCTTCAACAATAAACAAACTATTCGATCTCAAAACTAAATCCGATCTCACCATTCACTCAGACATTATCTGAATACAGACACAACTGATCTACTAGAGATTTACATTACTTCAAAGTCATTCTCAGTGAATAAAACAATTAACTCATTAAATTCTGATTGTCAGCAGTCAGACACTTTGATTTATATTGTTTTACTCAAAAACCTTTATCACCTCCGTTCACTAAACTTCTTACATATTTAACGTCAACACTTCCAACTGCCAAAAGAGAGCTCCGAAGCCGAATTCCTAATTCACAAATTGTGATTGTGCCGAAGACATCAATTAGGAAACAGGATCACCTGATGTATCCGAAATAACACCTGAGATATTTCAGTCTACCAATACAGGTAAAACCACCTTAGTCAATCTATCATTCTATTGATAAAATGTAGAAAAATAAAGAGACTTTCTTCAAGGCACACATCACTTCGATTTATTTAAACGAATACCCATTTGCAGTTAATCAGAAATTGAATTCGAAAAACTATAAAGTCTCCTGAGCGAAGAGAAGTGTATCGATATAACACAGTATCATACATCATTTGTAGCATTATCGGAGGCAGCAACAGAACTTTTTTACTAATCAACCATTACTAAACATCACTAATCAACCATTATTAAAAACCTACTGAAAATAGTTTTTCACGATTTTCTAATTTACTGTTGCATTCATAACTGTCTTTACAACACCTGTATTGTAGCCATATCGATATACTTAGCATTCGCAATAGTCTATTTCGCATTAAGTCGAAATAGAGCCAGACACGCAACTACGCCAATAAATTAAATGTCGGACAAGGAATAGTTGAAGGAAATACTACAGTGTGCCATTATTGCAAATCGTTCAGCGAAAGTATCGAGTCTGAAAACCTTCAATTCCTTAAAAACGCATTCCTAATCTACTTTTTTGTGTTAAGGCGCAACAACCTTAACAAGTACATTTTCTAACTAAGAGTTTTAAAATAAAATAGACATAAAAACACTAATATTAACCACTCTATTGACACTGTATAAACACTGCTAGTAACCGTTCAAAATTGATCCTAATCAGAACGTAGAAGAAACCATCTATTATACTTCAATAGCACAAAATTTTTTACCTACAATCGGTTTTCCAGAAAATACAAAATTACGGAAACACATTAGTATATCAATTAAGCGGAAGATAAAATCACGAAGTTTTGATATCACATCAACCACATCATCCAGAACAAACGGTAACACCACTATTATTAATTTCACCAACGAATGTCTTTAATCCAACTAAGCCACATAATCCTAAAATTTCGCATAACCTCCACACACGAACTGCGCATGCACACAATAATAACACTGTATCAGTTTAAGATAACACTGGTAACACAGTCAATCTAGTTAATAATCAAGTAGCTAGAACAGATACACAATACCAACAACAACAACAACATAATACAAATCAAACTCGCATAACCAAACCCAGAAATAATAATAACGCAACCCTAATAAAAAATCACTTTGATCAACATTACAGACAACAACAACAACACCAACAAAGACAAAATAATCGCACTAACACACAAGGAACCTCAGACAGGGGCGCCTAATTAAAACAAACAACCTTGTTTCAAACAATAATAACATAGAACGACCCCACTACAAGCAAGTAACAGACTTAACAATTTTTCCAACATCACCAGAAAACGACGATACAGAGAGAGGTACTGAAAACCTGTACACAATAAGACGCGATAGTGTCCAACCCAGACGTACAATAGTACGAGCCCGAAGAAGATCATCATATTGAAAACCAAACCAAACATCGCCACTAGTAGCATATGCAACCTCAGATATAGAAACAGAAAGTAACGAATTAAGACCATTAGATACAGGACGCTCCAAACCTACCAGTAGAATGAGCACACCGATTTTTCAAAACTTTAATATACAATCACCTGAATTACCCAGCGAATCCTCAATAGCTACCCCAACATCGTTTGAATTAAGACCAAATCCATTCCCACCACCCACACAACAACGACGTCGAGATTTTAATTTCGTACATTAACACGTTCGTTCACAACAAGCCCATCCGCCACATAGTTCGTTTTGGTCAGCATTATATCCAGATTGTTCACTTTTTACACCGAGATCAAGTTTAAGCATTCCATCAACAACAAATACGTCACCGCTTGGAAACGCTTCACAAACTAACCCATGACAGATTGAAACGTCCATCATTTCATAGACACCACTATCTACATCATTTGAAGCTGTCATATTTTTACCTGATTTCTACAGAGGAACACGAGGACCACTGAGTTCGCTAATTATAGTCAAAACTCACCAACCCGAAGCCGTGTACCACTAGAAACACAGACTTTCCTATTAGATTATACTTCATTTACACGTCCAACACTACAACACCAAACGGACCAACGAATCTAGGAGACAGTTTTCAACCTGGGCAAGAGCGAGACTGTTCAACACTCTAAATTTGACCCAAAGACAACGACAGACAGCGCTAAACGTATTAGCTACACAGTCATATAATTCATTTTTTAATCAACCTCTTCCCGCTACAACGCAACCGATCACAACACATACAACAACACCTCCATTTGTTAGCGTTGAGTTCTTTCATAAGTTTGATAGATATACACAACAAACGTTAGGCTTCGCATCACTCTATAACCCACAAAAGGGACTAACATACACATGTCGGTTTAAATAAGTGTTCTAAGTATGCATCTCAACATAATTTTCTTATTTCTAGCACATTTTCAACACAGTTTAGGACCAGTCAAGATGCGAATTAAAATTATTCACCGTCACAGTGACGTATTGAACCAGTTTAACACTATTGAACAATTAAAATCTCAAACAGAGCAGCCAATATTTAATAACCCCTTTCAAAACATAATAGACTCAATATGCAATATCGAAACAGGATTTTCAAGATATGTGGGAGAATACACAATATTATTGGTTACATAAGTGGGGCAATTCAAACACACCATCACAAATCAAATCACCATTAACTGATACGGATAAGAATGTAAATAATCACAATGATTAGGATAATAACGGCACCAGAGGCAGGAAAAAACAAACAGATGTATAAAAGATGGTAAATCTCAACCAAATTCTCCACATACACATAATCAAACACTACAAGAGAATGTTCATAAATGCCCAAATTTAAAACAACAAATAACACCAAATTACCTAATCCTGCTTCATTATGCACACACAGATTATTACTAAAACGAAACCAAACGATTACATTCCATCAGCTGCAATAAGAACACTACTTCGAGAACGTCAGATCTTTATACCCAAACACACAAACGATCACGAAGAATTATAACACAGAGAAGTAAACGTCAACAATTGGATAAAAATAACGTAACAACCAGTGGATCACCAACAGGACCACAAGACATATTTATTGAACACCTTGACTATGAAATAGATGAGGTCACTAATTCTAAGTACTACAAACTCAGTATGATCAGTATTTGTAAATTAAAATCATTAGACTTAGAAATGGAAAGAAAAGCAGTAAAACTGGTGTCCCGAGGAAAAGCACTCGAAATCGAAGCTTATGCTGTAGAATCATCAATTAAAGAGGAAGTACATTGAAGCTCCCAACGCACCGATTACTTTCGAGCAAGTAGAACAAGCTAGTATAATTCTGAAGCTACACGGTCAAAAGTACTAGACCCATATGAAGTAAGCAACTAACTCGCTCGACTTAAACTATTAAAGCACACACCATACAAGCCACGAGCATATATCATTTCATTTAATTTCATGGATAATCCTAGCCTTCAACACCTTATAGAAGTAGAACAAAGCGAAGTACAATTTAGCAGGCAAGCATCGACGACATATGGCAGATTAGCATATAGCCATAGTGAACATTCCTGGATACCAAGCGGGATATAATCCGCAGTCTAATTGTAAAAGCGGTAGACGACTACAAAATCGAGTCGTTCTACTCGATTGGTCATTAGGAGTTAGTGAAGTATCCTTAAAATTAAACCTTGAAACCAATGAAGAGTCCATGAACGGAACAAAGTTACCATGTAAAACTGAGAAAAGACATTGTCAGTCAACCGCACTAACGAAAGCAACAAAAGTATGGGAACCTGAAACACGTCGCCAATTGTTTGAAAAAATTTGGTTCGACGCATTTTTGGTCAAATATCATGACCGTTATTGGATCGAAACAAATTCAGATTGGACAATAGTACAAGAATTAAATGACAACCACACTAAGGTTAACAAAACAGATTCACAAATAACCACCAGATTTAAAATTTACTCAAAAACTGAATTCCAATGTGGATCAACAAAACCACTACACAGCACCGAATATGAAGATTTCTATATTTTTTTTGAACTCGCAATCAACATGAATACAGGAAAATCAAACCTTTTAACAAAAACATTAATAATTTTGAAAACGATAAATTCTTTAAAATACCCTCCAAAGATATAGCAAAACAACAGAAAAAACAAAATAACACCAAAAACCCATATTACTATTACGGTTTTGTCATTGAAGAAACACACCTAGAAATGCAAATGGACTTATGTACGAGCAAAACTTACTCACGATTAAGCCCACAAGCTTTTGAATTTTATTCAAAATTTGTTAACAAATACGTAATATTAGACAACTAACACTTACACAAGTACAAAAAGGCACACCACTCTTAGGTTACATTTTAACAGCAGACCGTTCAATTTTTGTAAAACAAGAAGGTATTAATTCAATGAAAGTTTATAAGTGTACACGAAAAACATCACAACTTTTGGTACCAAGTGAACCTACATGTTATCATAAAATACCGATACTATACAAATATATAGTCCAATACGTACACCAATTAACACGACAAACCTACGCATGAGCTAAAAAAGTATCTTGCACACATAACAAGATCGACCAACTTATATTTGTAGATACAGAAGGCACCACTCGTTACACATTAACACCTTATCCTGTTACAAAAGAACCTACATTACACACGAATTCATCGGACAAAATTAATTGAGACAACTTCCATAGTAAAGCTAGTCTTTCAGAAAACGGAATATTCAGCAGAAATGAGTTAGTAAAAGAAAGAAAGCGAGATTTGATTAAATAATATGTAGAGAAAAACCGTTAGAAGAAGCAACCTCAGCAAACGCACAAAATCTATTAAAATTAGAAAAACTTGGATTGTTAGATGATTATAAAAGTTATGAAAAATCACTATAATGGTTAAAAGACTTAAACATGCACGGATATATTTTTCACATTGACCAGCCTAGTGTAAACTGGAAAGAAATATTTGACGGCAAATGGCTAAAAAATCAAATTATCACAATCTTTGGATGGCCATGGTATATTTTAAGAAAATTAGCTATACTATACGCTATGTTAAATTTCGTTTTGTCTCTAGTAAAGGTAGTAATAAAAATGAAAGTTACAATACACAACGCAATTGGGAAACAAGCAAGTATGACATAAATGCTATTAATCAACATTTTCGGCATATTTTTCCACACGCTAACCCAGTAAATTGTTGAAATTCAAGATGACGATAACAATACTGACAATAGTATTAATATTAAACATGAAAACAATCACACAATAATCCGTAAAAATACAAAACAAAAACGAAAACAGAATGTAAATATACACGAGTCACCATTCATGTCGATATGGATGATACCGACGATAATTACATTTAGGCTGACACAAAATACAAGCACCATAAAACCACAGCAGTCGAATAGATAAAGAAGTCCAATTAAAAACATTTTATTCACCCAGTAAAAAGCCAACAACCATTACCTGAAAAAAATACATACACGAACCATTTCACAAAGAGTTATTAGCAACAACCACGGAAAAAGATACAGTAAACGAACCGATACCACCAATACCACCACCATCACCACTGATCATTACACCTCCACCATACCAATCTCCAAAGGCACCGGAACATATCCTTGACACCCGACCACCTTATGAGAGTTCACAGATTCAAAGAACACCAATCCAAAGTACTCAACAACACATAATCCTTTCAGTGAAACTGAGTGAAAGTGAAAATTCACCACCACTTGGTTTTCAGCACTTGGAACTGTACAAACACATAACCGTAGTTTAAGCCTAAGCTTATATATAATAAGTGAAGAATATAGACCGCACACAAATGAAGTAACCTACTTCAAAACACAATCTATGGAGAACTACGAAGTTATACAACATGTACCACATCTAAACTTATCTATGTTATTCATTTTTATTCAAATCGCTTCAATTATATTACATCTCACATCTAACCTATTATATCATCTACTATGTCACCATAATATATCATAATAATCGTAATATGGTGCTAAAATAATCGTAATAAGACCTAATAAACAAAAAGACATCACATAAAATATTATGAAGTATTATAAACAGATTCTTTTTTTTCACCCTGGTTTACCAATCATTTACAACGTTGAAGAGGGCGAGATCAGCTCAGGTCACAACAGCCCAGCTGACACTGAAGTAGATAACTGTACCCAAACTATGGATACAGGAGTCACCTTCACCATCACCTGCCAACTCACCGAAGAACCTGATTGTCCATATAGACAATCCGGCAGACCAGTCTGTCAAACAAAAGTCTGTGACAGAAACGCAAACATGTAGCCGCGCAAACCCAACAAAACAAGTTTCAAGAGTTTCAGTTTAACCCAAACAATTAGCCAGTCGCAAAAAAGCTTTCCAATCAAATCAAAAACACGCTACACTTTTTTGCCAATCATCACCTATAATAGGTCGACACACCATCTCGATAGTAAATCAACAATATTATAATAACCGTACCTTAGTAATGGTAACCCCTATATCAACCCAACTCCAATGCCAGTAAATCCACCTCCAGTGCAATTTATCCTACCAATGCCAGAACCACCTTCTGAAATCAACACTACCATACCAGTGACCTTGCAAGGGTGATTAAGGCAAACAAGGAAAAATCCTTGCCGAGCATTTTATTGAAATAGTACGAGGAGATACAGCACAACTAATCACAAATAATTTACGTTTTCCACACGCTGTTACACCTCGAAGCAATAATCCAAAGTGTTTTTTCCACCAAAGTTTTTATGAGCAATCCCCGAGTACAGCCATAAGTGAAACCATTTTTGACACTAGCAAACTTTATACCATATACTTTACACCATATAACACCGACACTAGAAGTTATGCCAAATCACAAAACAAAAGGTATAATCCGTTACTGTCTTTTTTAAATTGGACTAATATTCCTTACGAGTCCACTCTTTAGGCATTCAGCAACGAACCTTTGCAAGAGCACCAACACCGCCTTCGTGAATTTATTCCACACTACCGAAAGAGAATGTCGAATCAGTCAAGCATAACATTAAGAAAATGGATAGGGATAAAGTTCACCAATCAGGCTATCCTCACCTAAAACAGTTCTAAAGCTTAGCAGAGAAATTCCTGTATAATTCCGATCACCATTTCAATCTACCCAGAAATCCTGTATTGAACCACGTCATTGCGAAAACGTCGCAAGATATAATAACCTGTACAGGCTACAAGATATACAATCACGAAGTAGTTCAGCTTAGTGTTATTATCCTGCACCCCATCCCCGAAAGATGTACAAAATAAGATTTTCAGTGTACATGAAACTAAACTCGCACAAAATTTACTTTTTTACACGGTTTTTCAAGACAAACTTCCAATCGGTAATTTTAATTACAAAAATGGTTTTAACTTCACCATATTTTTTAAATTATGCCTATATGATTGAAATTAAATATTTCAAAGGCACCCTACGCAACTACGACCCCGTAATTAATTATGATGTTTTTCAACCTACTGAGTACCCGGAATGGGCACTCATCCTTCCAATTGAAAAGTTAGAACCTTGCGAGCAGTATCACATTTACCGTATTCATGGTAGTGTGCCAGTAACGCCGAGTACTACGTAAATACGTCAAGTACTACAGTCACCGTGTGCCGAGTGAAAAAGAGCGCGAAGTTCGAACAGCAGTAATGTCCACATTAGTAGTAATAGGGTGAGCAAGTCACCCCGGGGGGGGTGTAGACCCCATGTATTAAGATAGGGTATAGGAGTAATTTTTGAGAGAGGGTCTACACTAATGTATTAAGATAGGGTATAGGTGTACATGTATTAAGATAGGTTATAGCGGCCGCCACGTATTAAGATTAGGAATATGCTCCGCCACGTATTAAGATTAGGAATAGCCGCCGCAACGTATTAAGATTAGGAATAGCCGCCGCAACGTATTAAGATTAGGAATAGCCGCCGCAACGTATTAAGATTAGGAATAGCCGCCGCAACGTATTAAGATTAGGAATAGCCGCCGCAACGTATTAAGATTAGGAATAGCCGCCGCAACGTATTAAGATTAGGAATAGCCGCCGCAACGTATTAAGATTAGGAATAGCCGCCGCAACGTATTAAGATTAGGAATAGCCGCCGCAACGTATTAAGATTAGGAATAGCCGCCGCAACGTATTAAGATTAGGAATAGCCGCCGCAACGTATTAAGATTAGGAATAGCCGCCGCAACGTATTAAGATTAGGAATAGCCGCCGCAACGTATTAAGATTAGGAATAGCCGCCGCAACGTATTAAGATTAGGAATAGCCGCCGCAACGTATTAAGATTAGGAATAGCCGCCGCAACGTATTAAGATTAGGAATAGCCGCCGCAACGTATTAAGATTAGGAATAGCCGCCGCAACGTATTAAGATTAGGAATAGCCGCCGCAACGTATTAAGATTAGGAATAGCAGCCGCAACGTATTAAGATTAGGAATAGCCGCCGCAACGTATTAAGATTAGGAATAGCCGCCGCAACGTATTATGATTAAGTATAGGGACCAGGGTATTAGTAGTATAGTGTGAGTAGATCAGCCGCATTTTTGGGAGCCGGTCATTGGCCTTTCCGCGCAGGGAATTGTACAGGCGGGGAATTGTACAAGCAGCGCGCACGGGAATTGTACAGGCGGGGAATTGTACAGGCAGCGCGCACGGGAATTGTACAGGCGGGAAATTGTACAGGTAGCGGGAATTAACGGATAATTCCCCTCGCAGTAAATTTCAACATGTTTATTGGTATAACCAGCGCAATGTATTAAGATTAGGTATAGCCGCCGCAATGTATTAAGATTAGGTATAGCCGCCGCAATGTATTAAGATTAGGTATAGCCGCCGCAATGTATTAAGATTAGGTATAGCCGCCGCAACGTATTAAGATTAGGAATAGCCGCCGCAACGTATTAAGATTAGGAATAGCCGCCGCAACGTATTAAGATTAGGAATAGCCGCCGCAACGTATTAAGATTAGGAATAGCCGCCGCAACGTATTATGATTAAGTATAGGGACCAGGGTATTAGTAGTATAGTGTGAGTAGATCAGCCGCATTTTTGGGAGCCGGTCATTGGCCTTTCCGCGCAGGGAATTGTACAGGCGGGGAATTGTACAAGCAGCGCGCACGGGAATTGTACAGGCGGGGAATTGTACAGGCAGCGCGCACGGGAATTGTACAGGCGGGAAATTGTACAGGTAGCGGGAATTAACGGATAATTCCCCTCGCAGTAAATTTCAACATGTTTATTGGTATAACCAGCGCAATGTATTAAGATTAGGTATAGCCGCCGCAATGTATTAAGATTAGGTATAGCCGCCGCAATGTATTAAGATTAGGTATAGCCGCCGCAATGTATTAAGATTAGGTATAGCCGCCGCAATGTATTAAGGTCAGTTATATCCACTAAAATTGAGAAAATTGAAAATTTTTAAAAGAATGAATTATGAAGGTACAAAAATACAGACACAGTATTAATCAAGTACATTATAAGTAATTTTAAACACAACAGAGAGCGCTCACAATACGAAAATTGATTCAATAAATTACAAGTTCAGGGGTACAGTATGAATTCCATCAGATAACACTTTTCGTTTAGGATAAAAATATGAGAGTCCTTTCTTTGTTTGTTCATAGGTAGCGACGCAGTGGTTGATTGTCCGAAATTCTCTATTTGTAGATGTTAAATTGATGATTTCTTCCATCACTCGCCGATATTTTTCCAATGGTCCATCTCCGGTCTCTTCCAATGTTCGTTTGTTCAGTCCTTTGCTGCTGATTTTGTACTTATCCGATTTGGCATCGTAGCAACAATATCTTTTGCTACAGAGACAAATCATTTCAGTACATCTAAATTCTTCCTTGAACAGACCTGGTTCACGCTTATCGTGCTTTTTATGTTTATCACAACAAGTTCTAGGGAAGAAATTTTGTACAGCATCAGCTTTGAAAGAATCATCACAATCGTGTTCCCTCAGAGTTTCCCAATCTGCTTTTTTAGATGGACGAATGCAATCGTACAAATTATCGTGCGCTAGAGCTAAGTATAAGGAGTCAGTGTCCATTTCTAACTCTTCGAACGTGTCGACATCGCAAAATTTATCAAAAAAATTGTAATAAAGCTCCAACATACGTAATTTTGCGTACTGAAGTATAAAAAAGCCGACTATTATCGGTTCACGGTGCTCAATTTTTGATTTTACAAGTTCAACTTCGTATAGTTCTTTTGACACACTGTTAAGTCTCTTAAACAATTTCCCGTTGATAGCTTTGTGTGTCTTTTCATCGTTCAAGTATTTTGTCTCTGTATGTCTGCTTCTGTCCATGATTTGGTAACCATAGGAACTATTCCCTAACAATTTCATTGTTTCTGCTACAACGCTTGATTCAGGATTTTCATCTCCAACTCTTCTAGCATCAACAACCGATTGGACAAAATTGTTGAAGCATTTTTTGGGTGTGTACTGAACGAAGCGATAAATTTTGTTGCATTTTAGCCCAAGACTAAGGTAAAAATTGAGTAATGGTGTTATGACTGTTCCATTCTCCAACTTGAAGCTTGAAATTAACATGCGTTGCGGTTGCTTGAGTAAATCGTTATCAATTGCATAATCCCTCATATAATCACCAATATCTGCTCGACTAACATTAAAGTTTTTAAAGATTGGTGGAAAGTTCGAGAACTTGTATTTCAACCCATCTGGAACTTCGAGATCACACTGAACGTAACCAAATAGTTTATCTTCTCTTATCTTTGTAAGTAGAGATTCTTGAGTCAGAGGTAGCTTGAATGGGAAATTGTTTCTCACGTGAATTTTTACAGATTCATCACCTTTGACAGTTTCCCACCAGTTACATTCCCATATCTCAACGACTTTATATCCTTTGTTTCGCAAATAGTCTCGTCTTAGTTCATCGTATTCCCGTTTCTTTAATCCTTTCTGAGTCTCTTCCTCTGACATGCTTGCTCTTGCTTCCTGACATGCACAAAAGTGAAAGTAACAACCCATTGCTTCAAAAATAGTTTTACAGTGAGCACAAAATCCGTCTACATTAAAACAATCAATCTTTTTCTGAGTTCCAGTTGTGTAGTAGCTTTCAATAGTGCAGTTAGGACGTTGAGATTGTAGGTGCGACATAACCATGTTCTCAAATTTCCTCGATTTATTTTGTCTAGCTTTAAACTTCTGAGAGTCTGAATCAAACTCCCATCTAGTGTAAAGTCCAGTGGGCATCTCTTGACACATTGAGAAGGGGTAAAGTTGACTGGCGTCTATACCCACAATTGATTTGCAAATGTTTTCTGTGTTTCGAATGTAGGTTTGATCCACAATTGCTTTTCTAGTAAACACAATAGAGGGACCACCGGTCATATCTTCGCGTATTTTATCATGTAAATCTTTGTCTGCTTCAACGAAAGGATAGAATTTGCTATTAGTTGATTTGTGTAGACAAATATTTGCTAAATTAGGTAGTGTGCAACCCAGTTTTAACATATCAATCCCTTTGTTATGATAGAATTCCATCATTTTCTGCATCGCTTCTAGTGTCGGGACAACATCTTTGTTATTATACCACCTGACAAAGTCTTGAAAAGTGGTCATTTGTTCGTGCTCCCACACACTTTCCAGGTAATTGTAGTTGTCGAATCCCGAGGGGGGCACTACCTTCAACCTAAGTTTTTTCAGAGCCTCCTGTTGGGAAAGTCCACTATTCAACAATTTTGTGAAATCCGTAAATTCTTTTTCCAAGGGATTGTGATCTCTCAACTTACTAAAGAAACATTCGTAAGGGGGTAGGAAAGTTACATCCAATTTGTTTGGTGAGTCGAACCATTCATAAGGGAAAAATCCTTTGGTCTCATTTGTCTTGTAAGCTTTGAGGAACGAATCTAGTGATGTTGCTCCACCAAGAAAGTTTAGAATATCGAGAAACTGAACATCGCCAAATTTAAAGGATACAAAATGATTAGCTTGTTTAATAACCGTTGGTTGAATATCGCGCTCGTGAATGAGGTCGGGTAGTAAATAAGACTTGATAAGATTCAGATCATATTTCCCGCTGTTGAATCCAAATACAGGTAAAATGTTGACATAACGTTCAAAATGTTGTTGTAGTTCGAGAAGTTGATTTTTCTGAATTTGGAGGAATTGAGTCGACATATCAATTTCTTCTTCTTCGATATATTGAAATTCAAACATTGGAGTACTCTCATCTTTCCTTCCTTTTAGCTTCTCGAAAATAGAACTTACTCTGTTTTTAATTGCATTTTCAATTGAGGAAAATTTTTGCAACATTTCTGCTTTACTTCTGCTAGCTAATTCTTCTAATGCTTCAACAAAAGATACAATCAGTGTCTTGGGGTCTCTGTTGCAAAGGAAAATAGGTTCTTGTAATAAATTAGAGGAAATTGACACAGATATTGGTTCATGTTTTCCTATCCAAGTAGTTGTATTGGTATCTTTTAGTTCATTAGATGGAACGCAGATTGATTCGAAGTCAAATACAGCCAAGTTTTTGAACAGTTTTTGTTCTTCCTCATATCCAATTCCAAAACCGTCAAGTTTATCGAACAAAGTTTCTCTCAAAGTGTAAACACTCTTCGGATAAATGTGCTGTATCCTATCTTTACAAGATTTCACGTGACGGTGGAAATTACCAGCACGCTTAATAAAGGTATCACAATTAGGACAGCGGAATCGTTTGAAAAACGTGTTGATATCATCAACATAGCAAATGTGGTTGTTGTAGCGCAGTAGATTAATGTTGTTCTCGTACATCTCAGTACTTCTTCTGGCAAGTTCACCTACAAAATCCCCGTCCTCAATGTCAATGTCATAAATGAAAATGTTGTGTTTTATAGCATTTTCAACAAACACAAGGTGATCCATTGACACTCCTCTAAGGTTAATTGCGTCATGACCAGACTCGTGGAGAAAGTCACTGAACAACTTAGCTGCGTTTGTTTCCAGCTCAGCTGATCCATACAAGTGAACAGCCACAGCTCTAAACAAGCAAAGGTAGTCCTTGTAGGTTTCTCCGTATCCATTCGTAACAAGACAATTTACATCGTTTCTCTTCAACAACTGTTCAGGTATAACAGCATCTAAACATCCCATTGGGATATTGTTGAGAAGAGCACAGAAAACTGTTACATTCGTAGTTAGTGCATACCGCCATTTTGTGTTTGCCCTTTCTTGAGCACAAGTCTCAATCAAATCCAATTTCTCTACTCTATCCTGAAGTGAGACTAAGTCTCCCCTAGAACAAAGTAAATGAGACTTCTCAAAGAAGGTGTTGTTCTCATGAGCATAAAAGTATCGGTATTCGTCTGTGTCAACATTTCGTAAAATAAATCCCAGGGATAAATTTATTTTTGCAGCACAGTTAAGCTTTTCAAACACTTCCTTCAGTTTTTCATTAATTTCGCTGGGATCAAGTCTCGACAATTTAAAATTGAATACTCTATGTCTCCCATTCTCCATCTCAGTATTGTCAAAGAAGTGTTGACAGGCACTAAGTTCCTGCTGTAACTGTTCGTTGTTCCTATCCAATTCTTCCGATTCTAGTACTTCTTTCAAGCTTTCGCTGGATTTGGTTCCAACTTTGGTCGATGTTCCGTGTTTCCGTCTCTTATGTTGTTGAAGAGAATAAAAACTTGGAAATTCCTCCAAGCATATAGTGCACACTGTACTAAGCTTCTTTTCTTGAGGAGCGTGATGCTTAGCAAGGTGGTAGTTCAAGTCCTCTTTCCTCTTTGTGTAGAAATGTGGACACTTGGGACATTTTAAAGTCCCACTATCACACGATTTTTTGTGTCGAGCCATTTGCTGCTTGACAACCATTTTCTCACACTTTGAGCATTTGACAGGTAGATTTCTATCAAGAGAAGGCATTGTATTGTTGTGATCCAAAATAAATTGAATAAATTTTAAGTAAATTGCCGAGCAACTGTATCTGATAACAAAGTGAGAATGAATACAATTTTTGGTTTTTTAGTTAGAATAACTTTTATGACTAATTATTTCCATATAAGGAAATGACGAAATTTCTATTTTTAGTAACATTACGCAATACGAAAGTTCAAGAACTTCCTACGAAGCAGTCACAGTGTTACATTATACATTGTATTTAAATCCAGAAAACATCAAAAATGTGTAACCTTATTCCTTGGAGGAAAATCGGAAATCTTAAGTTATATTTATTTGTCATATTGCTTATTTGTGTTACTTTTTTACAAAACAATACTATTCATCCCAAAACAGACTTCTTAACAAAATCTATCTGTCAGATGTTTGCTCACTTAGAGAATACAAATATTATTGTAAACAAACTAATTTTCTAATTTCATCGATAAAACACTAAATGTGTTTTTACAATAATATTAAAACATTAGAGAAGAAAACTCCTACTTTAATTGAAGATAACTTATATACAATTGACGTTAACGTGATTATATTACAAACTACAAACCAATCAAATTTTAGTATTAAGAAACTTGTTGTAAAAGTTAATGATATCGTTTTGCTTATCTCATTCTCTCTTTTAAC
This sequence comes from Convolutriloba macropyga, assembly GCF_964194025.1. Classification (NCBI taxonomy): domain Eukaryota; kingdom Metazoa; phylum Xenacoelomorpha; order Acoela; family Convolutidae; genus Convolutriloba; species Convolutriloba macropyga. The sequence continues at coordinate 27,597,378 of NC_134481.1, read as the reverse complement.
ATTTTTTTATTTTAATAGATTAATACGTGAAATTTTACTCATTTGTGAAACATGTTGATCAAAAACCACTTACAAATATTGGAGAAGATTTACAAGAGAAAAGAAGGTATACCTGATTCATACAAAATTGACGAAATTGATGTAGATTCATACTTTTTTTTACAATTTTTTGGACATTTTCACAAAATCCAACAGAATAATCCGATTTAGTAAAGGACTTGAGTATGCAACGTTCTCTATTAAAAAATTTGAATATGAGGAGTTTATTGCGAAACAGTCTTTCGATTTATCCTCAGAATTGCATGTAAGCAAATACGAATTGTTGTTCATTTTGAACTCCGTCCCCGATATATTGGAACAGTACAGAAATATTTCACAAACAAACTTTGTTCCTCTCCCAGAACCAATAACAATAACTTCTTCACTACAGAGTGCTTTGTACTTCCATTATTACAACGACTACAATGCAGTGGGAGTACTGATCAGGTTCGGAATTCGTTTACCTAACGTATATATACAGAAATTTGATTCCAAAAATGGAACATTTTCCGAGATTGATCTGAAATTTGACGAATTGGAAAAAATTTATCAAATCTTGACTTTTTTGGTAAATTATGTCACTTCATTTCAACTTAAATAGACCATTTTAGGTAAAAGCATAGTCGGAAACCTGTATGTATCCTTCACTTCCTACCTTGTTGGAAAATTTTACCCAAAATTGGATTTGAATTTCAGTTCGTCCAGAAATTTCAAGCTAAACGTCACTTTTTCTCATAAAATCTTCCATCTTTGGTTATTGTTGTCTGATTGGACAGAGCACACTATATATAGAGGTTGTTGATTTTGACATTATCATTTGATCCAACTTCTCTGAAAACATCATCACTACTTTCTCACACTATACTAACTACTCCTCAACATTTTATCCTGCTATCGAGCTCCAACATTCGCTTTCTTTTTGTTTAAAAGTACTTACTTTAGTTCTAACTTTTGTTTAAATCTAATTTATATATCCTGTTCCCTTCCTAAAAAGGAAATTTGCTGCTTTATAACTTTCTCTCCACTGATTGTTTCTATCACGTTCTCGACAAGAATCTTTTCATCCATTCTCATCACTTTCTAACAAAAACCTCTTCTATCATTTATTCCAAAATGGAGTTCACCGTTCAAAATAATAACCTTCTGTACTCATTTTTTTTTACTGAGGATATTGCTCGGATAGGAGTTCGAGATTTATCAAACGGACTGTATGAGTCTCTGATCACTTTACCCATTACTGTGTGGCACATTATTGAGCACCAGCGACAACAGTTTGATACATATCATCAGGGACAGGTCCCAATCACAGAGAATCAACTCGGAACTCACGCGATGGGACACGAAGTTGCTGTTGTCAGTGGACACCACTATCCTCACGTTAATGGATCTGATTTTCCTGCCAACTACGTAGCTGGAAATATTCAGTACACATTTCCTTGGGAGGAAGGGCAAATTCCAAACAGTTGGTTCACTACACCGGATGTAGGTGAGGTATCAGGCCCGGAGGTGGAAAATAATCTTCTCCAAATAGCTTCAAGAGCTCATAGAAGAGAACATAGCGAGTTGAGTATTGATACTAGTACCACCACGTCATTTAACGATCTGGAAAACTTTGATCCAGCGCAGTACTATGGATCTACTGACATGTCAACTACACCCTCGATGACAACCCCATCGATCGAGGAAGGAACTGCTCACAACCCTATCTTTTTGAGTGATGTACCTAATACTCCAGTCACTGTTCAACCAACTCAACTACCTGGTAGAATTGAGCGACAAAGAGGTTTCGGTAATGAAATTCAGAACTTACCAGAATATGTTATTGAAACTCTTTTTGAATGATTTCTATGTTCAATTTTGTAAACTATTTTGTATTTGTTCGTAAAAATAATAAAGTTTCTGAATACCTTTTGGGTGTTTCGTATTAAATTTACATTTTCAATTTTATAATTTTTTTATAGTTTTCCAGAATAAAAGATTAACACGAAAGGTTACTTGATAATTTAGGTACTTGGTTATTATTGAAAATTTGTTTTTCGAAAATTAAGAAAAATACCGAATTTAATTTTGATATTTAAGAAAATTGTCGAATTTATTTTCGATATTTAAGAAAATTGTCGAATTTATTTTCGATATTTAACAAAAAATGTCGAGAAAAAATTCGATTTTTAAGAAAAAATTACTGTTACCAATCCGATTTTTAAGCTGCAAGAACAGATTCAAAACTTGTCATTTTAAAAATTATTAAAATTTATGTTTTTTGCTGAAAATCATACCGTAAAAGTAAGAAAAATGAGAAAAAATTGCACATTTTGCACGCACAGTTTGGTAACATTTTTGATTTTTAATGAAAAATCTGAGGTTCTATTTTCGACTTTTAACAAAAAATGTTGTGTGAAAATTCGACATTTAACAAACAAATCGACTTCAAATTTCGACTTTTAGAATATACACTAATAATAAAACATTTTAGTACAAACACTTTATTACTTTCTAACTTCAAAGTACAACATGGGGTTATCAATTATTCCATGACCATCTAGTAAACAATCAACAATTTTTATTAATTCACTCTCATACTTTGAGTTCTTAAGAGACTGAATTCGGTCGAAGAAGGATGATCTCAATGTTTGTGTGCTTGCATTTCTTTGCTCAGCTCTCAGTAGATGTCTCTTGAACTTTTTTCTACTCAATCTCTTCTTAGACACGCTGGGTAGTTTTTCAACAAATTTGTTTTCCGAATTATGTTGTACCGCTCTCTTCAATTGGGTGAAAACAAGTCCTGCTTCTTCGTTTGTGTGACCGAAAAACTGATGTTTATATAAGGTGTATAAGCAGTCCACTGTCTGATATTGAAAAGATAAATCATCCAATTTTTGGAGTAATTCATTAATGGAAGATGAAATGAGAATTATGTGATAAGAACAATTTTTCAGAGGACAAAAAGTGTAATTGTGAGACGCAACAGAGTATTCACTAGTAAGCAAGTAAGGTTTATAATCCTTAACTGATACGCAAATGAACAAGGCTTTCTCACAAAATTTTTTATAAAAGTCAGGTAAAACTTGACACATAACTGCTGCCATTCTGTAACCAAAGTGATTTTGGAGTGATTCTTTTAACCTACCGTATAAGGAAATAACGCAATTCAGTTCAAACACAGCGAAAATTTCATTTGAAAAATGACACAGTTCAAGAGACAGCAACTCAGAAAAATCCGTTGTTTTACTTGTTCTAAATATTTCAAACACTATTACTCGCTAATGCAACACAGACGTGCTAAACATCAAGATAAATATGCTGCTCTAGTTCAAATGTTTGCTCAACTTAAAATTTCTGACTAAGTTTCCTTATAAGGAATTTTTGCAAAATGACGCAATTGAACTTTCCATATTTGGAAATGAAAGAAGGATAATGACATCATTATCAAATAAAGGTGATCGGAAACAATAGAGGAAGTAAAATTACAAGTCAAATCATTCAATTAATTTCTCTCTGTCACATTAAGTTGATAAAATGTCTCTCTTTCAAGTCTCTCCGTTTTACTCGAGTGCTCCGTCTATGTTTACCGATTCTCAACCTAAAACTGGAACTGATTCGGTTCCATTTTATATAGACTTTGGTTCTAACCCAAAAAGATTTGGGTGTCCCAGATTTTTAAAAACGGACAAAATTATTCCGAACCAACTTTCCAAGTCTTCAAAAAAGATAATTTTGGAACATTTGAGAAGTACCAACAACTTCGAATAGGAGATTACGAAATCAAGAAATTCCGTTTCCTCAAGAACAATATCCTGGATGGGGAGTTGGAACTGAGTGAGCACCCGACTCAATTTGATAAGAACCCATGTATGGAGGATGTGCTGCAACGACGTCACAAAGTCAGAGAGGTCAGCATAGGACGAAATCGACGAATATATGTGACTTTCATTCAATACGTTCAGGAGAATCCAGCCTCCATTTATGTGCAGATTCGGCTCTTTTGTCGCAAGGAAAACAATGAGTTCAAGCAGGTGACTTATGTCAGCTACACTTTGGACGAGTTCAAGGAACTGATTCAAAATTTGAATGACTTTTCTAACATTGAACAATGTACATTTCAATAATAATTGTTGTGTGATTTTGTAATATGTCTTTGTCTTCTCTACAATAAATTTTTCATTTTAAAAATCTTTGATCTGAGAATGAGTTGGGATATTGGTTGCTCAAGAAACATTTTTTTGAGTCTCAGAGACAAGTCAAAGGTTTTTCACGTTAGACTTCATTACGAACTTAAAAGATATTCGTATACTGTTCTTGAAGCTCAAAATTTTCCCAAATTAGAAAAAACATAGAGTCCCAAATTTCAGAATTTAAGTGGGTTATTCACAACGGATTACGCAGAACAAGTCTTATATATCGTTCAGATAAACAACAAGTTACCATTTCACAACATCGTTGGAACGGATATCAGTGGAGTTTTCTGACAAATATTGAATTAAAAAAAGAAGAGTACGAGAACTTACTAGAGCATCTCCCTACACTTTTATCTTATATTGAAAAGTTTAAGAAAACTTGCATTGACATGGATGAAGGAACTCAAAGTTGATGGATATTGTCATTCTTGTCAACATATTCAATTGCTACGGAAGCATCCTTTCAATGTTTCCCGAAAATGAAAAACGCAAAAACTGTTTTTTAGCGGCCTGTAAAATTTGGGACGAGAATATAAATTTGAGGAAATTAACCAAAAATTTCCTCATGGAGGACTTATTGGTTATGGAAATTCCTTTTTAGATTTTTTCTTTGCTAGATTGAAAGTTTTTCGATTACATGCTATACTACACGATTCTGCTGGAGCGGTTAAAGCAACTACAAACAAGGGACCAGGATACTGTTACATGTTACCAAATTTTCCAAGCTCATGTTTCTTGGGACATTTAACTGGGTTAATCTTTTGTGTCTTTATTAAATTTTATCATCCTCAAATTTTCAAAATGCTAGACTGCTAATCATTTTTGTAATAATTCAACCTAGAAAAAAGAATGTCTCTCGTTGTGTTTGATATTGAGTGCTTGGAAGGGAAAATTGTCAAGGAGTTGGGTGTTTTCAAGGATGGAATTGTATTGGGATACAGTTTCCTCCCACCCGAAGACTATAAACCTACTTTTCAAGCAAAATGGAACACTAAAAATTTACATGGGATTAATTGGAACAATGGAAAACTGGAATACACTGAGTTGTCATCAATCATTCACCAACATTGTTCACCTACAACAGAATACTTTGCAAAAGGGTTAGAGAAGTGTAATCTTCTCTCAAATTACTTGTGTAAAGATGTGGAGAATCTAGATGATCTTGGTTGTCCAAAAGTTTCCAAACTTCTCAATAACTCGGATACTGACTGGGATTGTAGCAATTATCCGTATCGACACAAAAAGACATTTCACTGTGCAGAGAAGAAAGCTTATGCTTACGGAACTTGGACTCTGGATTTTTTTGATAACGTATAATATTTGTAATTTCTATTTGTAATTTGTATTTGTATTTGTGATCGTTTTGTAATTTATTATTTTTATTTTACTACTTTTGAAATCAGAGAGAAGTTGCATTCCCAGTTCAAAAAATTGATTTTCCCTTAAAAATAAGGTATAAATGACCGAGCATACAGATAACGGTTTAAATTTAGGTAATTTTGTCTTTGATGATAATAACCAGGAACGACAATCGTGGAAATGTTTTGGACAGACTTGTAATAGATCTCTGGTGGTTTTTTTGTCCCAATTTTTTGTTATTTTGTTAATATTAGCGTGCTGTATAGTAAGAATAACTCTTGCCGAAACCTGTGAAGAAACAACAGTTTGGATTGCTATCTTATCTAGTACAGTCGGTTATATTTTACCTTCTCCTAAACTATGAACAAAATAATCTCTACTAAGGAACGCATTTTTATTTCATTGGTGGGACCAAGCGGGTCTGGAAAATCTCATCTTATCCATGATTGGCTAATTATTGGAACTTTTCAACCCGATTTTGATAAAATTTACTATTTTTATCAACATTATCAATCACTTTACGGTCTAATGTCCAAAAACATTAAAAACATTCAATTTATTCAAGGAGTTGACTTTGAGTTCATTCAGAGTCTACCCAATAATGGAACAAAGTATTTGCTGATTTTTGATGATTCTTGTGAAGAAATCTCAAGCTCGAAAGAATTTGTTAAAATCGCGACAGCTGGAAGACACAAAGGTCTTAGTACAATATATATAAAGCATAATCTTTTTCATCAGAGTAGGTTGGGAAGAGATATTGAGTTACAAAATACTCATATAGTTTTATTCAAGTCTCCTAGAGATGTTCTCCAGATTAACACTCTTAGTCAACAGCTCGGGTTAGGATCACAATTAAAAGATTGGTATACAAAAGCTACTTCAATCCCGTATGGTCACTTACTCATTGATCTAACTCCGAAAACAGTCGACTCTCTTAGATTTTGCAGAAACAGTGGTTCTATTCCCACTATTTTTTTTCTCCCTAAAACGAAACAAGAGATTACTTTTTTGAACGATGAACACACAACATCTCTCTACGCTGATAACGTTCCAAACGTATTCCCAGAACTTCAAGAAATCGTTCCTAAGAAATTGTCCAAAAGATTTCATTCAGTTTCTAAACGAATGCATAGTAAACCTTCTCGGGGGACAACTACAGGAAATACAAAAACAAGACGTAATAAAGTACAGAGACGAAATTCATCAACTCGTGCTAAAAAGAACCGGAATAAATAAAAGAAGAGCAATTTTAAGTTCACGAAAAGGAATAGAGCTCATATCAATTTTGACACCATCTATCATTAATCGATTGTCTTGAAATGGAACAGTTTGTTTTGATTCCTCAACACCTTTACGAACAAAAATTCAAATTAGAAGTTAAAAAGTTGGACACTTTTGAGCAGAAACCAGTTTCTGTCCCAACACATTTGAACCCTAATTACAAGGAAATCAGCAACAAAACCAGATCTTTAAAGAACGAATCAATTGTAGATCAAATTTTGAATTCACCGCGAGTCAAGCTATCTCTCAACGACACAATTTTATTAGATGGAAGAGATACAGAAGTAGCTTTTGCAGATTTTATTTTTGCATTAAAAAGAAAGAACGTTGATTTTCCCGACATATATTACACAATACTTGATGCTACCGGAATAAATCCGCAAAAAGTAATAAACAAAGATGCCAAAAGCAAAGACAGAGGGAGCTGGATTCCTTTCAAAATCTGAAAAAGCCAAGCTACAAAGGCTGTATAGAGATGGAAAAGCCGCATATGGATCAATTAAAAATCTACAAAAGGCAAGTGGGTTATCCAAAAAGAAAGTTGCCTACTTTCTACACAGTAAAGATTCCTACACAAAGTATCGTCATGCAACACGACATTTCAAAAGATTACCAGCATTTGCTAAGCGAATCAATGAGATCTGGTGTCTAGATCTAGCTTTTATGGATAAATTATCGGATACTAATAATGGAGTGAAGTATTTATTAGTATGTGTTGACGTCTTTTCTCGCTTTGTTCGTGTGCAACCAATGAAGTCAAAGTACTCTACCGATGCAGTTGTAGCTTTCAAAAAAATGTTGCGTAAAAAAAGTATGCCCGCGAAAGTATGGGTTGACCAGGGAACAGAGTTTAGTGGTGAGTTTCAAAAGTTTTGTATGGACAAGAAAATTAAAATTTACTCAACTTGAAGTGAAACGAAAGCTGCTGTAGCAGAACGAGCCATTAAATCCCTGAAAAACATTATTTATCGCTATATGGAAGAAAATGGTGATAAATACATGAGAAAAATGGATTCCTTTGTCAAAACTATGAACACAAGAGTTAATCGCTCAACAGGTAAAGCTCCAAAAAATATAACAAACAAAGACTTTTTGTCAATTTTTTACAGAAACCCAATTAACCAATATAAACGACCACGTTTTAAAGTTGGTGAAAATGTTCGTATATCAAAAAAAGATATTCTATTCAGAAAAGGTTATAAATCACAGTTCACAAATGAAATATTCAAAATTGTTAAAGTTGCTACTTTTAAACCGCCAACCTATAACCTTTGTGGAGAACAAGGTGATGAAATTCTAGGTAAATTTTATGAACAAGAGCTTTCAAAGTGTATCATTTAAAGATGAGTTCTTTCACTGTTGAGTTGGTTTCCAATGCGTCGTTTGATTGTTACCCAAACAATACACTAAGTTCTTTCACGAATTTTCTACCTGAACAAATTAATCTTGATGGAGAATGGGAGGTAGCGATAACAGAACTGTCGTATCCTTCCTTGTACCAAAACATAACAGAGGGTAAATTCTTCTATCTAGATGAAGCAACACCAGATACAAAACCATCGGATTATTACACACTTGATCCAGGTCTATACCCCTCGATCTCTGATATTGTCAATGAAATGAATAGAAAAATTCAGGAACGTGAAAAATATGAAAAAACGCCCATCAAGTTACACGTTAACAAAATTACACAGCGAATTTCTTTGAGTCTTCCAAATCAGAACTCTTTACTTGTCATTTTTAGTGCCGATCTTTGTCATGTCTTTGGATGCGAAGAAGCTGTTTATGGTATGGGTGTTTTCATGAGTGGTGGTGGTCCACATTTTCCCAAGTTTCCTTATGACATTGTACGAATACACACCTTAATGATATATAGTTATATTGTTGAATACAATATTGTGGGTGATACAAAAGCTGCTCTTTTACGATGCATTCCGTTTATATCAAAAGTTAAGAATGGAGATATCATCTCAACGGGACAATACATGAATTATCAAAATTTTCCAAACTTACAATTTAAAAAAATTCTAAAAAACTCATTCCACAGCATAAAACTCGAGCTCCGGGACTCTTATGGTGAAAAAGTTCCTTTCAACTCTGTTGGTGTGACAAGAGCGGTACTAATGTTTAGAAAAACTTCTGACAATCATTTTTAGATTTAAAGTTGTAGAAAATGGTTGCTGATAGTGATTTACCGTATTTTCGTGGTTATTCAAGACAGAGGGGAAGAGGATTCGGAGCGTTAGCACAAACAATTGGGAGGACAGCTATTCCATTCTTGAGCAGATATGTTGTCCCAGCAGCAAAAAGAGTTGGTGCTGATTTGCTTGATATAGCTGCAACTGAAATTGGAAATGTTCTAACTTGAAAGAAAAAATTCAAATCTGTGGCTGCAGATGTTGGAAAGAAAACATTACGTAAACAGCTAGGTGGTGGAAAAATTAGGAAACGGCGCATAATTCGAAGAATTACCCCAAAAACCAGTCGACGTCGTCGAACTAGAAGAGATATTTTTTCTAAGCTAAATTGAATACTAGATCAACAAACGATAGCAACTTTCGTTATGGTCACTTTACGAACTCTTGCTTGGAGATTTTTGACAAAATTCCTGTTTTGGAACCAATTGAATCTTCTCACGTTCAAGAAGTTTATCCCAGTACTTCATTGGATGAAAGCAGCATTGAGTTCGAGTTTGAAACAGATAGAAGCATATATCTTGATATGAGAGATATCCATCTTCAAATCAAAGTTGGATTACAAAAGGGAAGATTGTTTGATGACTTTATGAAAAAAGACGAGCATGGAAAAGCAGATATGGGAATGTCTTTCACAGATGATGATTTACATTATCTAACTCACGTCAACAATTTACTGCACTCGCTCTTCTCCAACTGTGAGGTGTATCTGAACAATCAACAGGTTTACAACTCAAATGGTCTCTATGGACACAAAGCTTTAATTTCCAATGAATTTAACGCTTCCACAAGAAATAATGAAGGTATTTTGGCTTGTCATGGATATGAATTTGAAAAAGAACCCAGCGATTTTGAGAAAAGCCCTTTTATAGATCGAGAGGAAGAACTTTTGCTGAAAAATGGAACTACTTATTACGGTAAATTAGCAATTGATTTGTTCCAATGTGAAAAGTTACTGCTTCCAAATACAAAAGTTAGACTGAAATTGATTCGTGCAAGACCCAATTTTTACATGATCTCCTACCATCCTCACGTCTCCCTTAAAGTTCTTGACTGTTCCCTGTTTACAAGACGTGTTGTTGTTAACGAAGTGTATCACCAGACTATCAAATATCAATTAACTCATCAACCTGCTTGTTACAACTTTATGGAAACAATTGCACGCACATTTATTATTCCTTCAGGACAGAACCAGTTTATTCAGGAAAATGTTTTTAACAATGCTCCAATCAGAAGAGTAGCTATTGCGATGAACACAAATTCAGCATTCACAGGACATTTTCAAGAAAATCCTTTCCATTATCAGAAATTTGGTTTACGAGAACTAAGAATTGTTCGAGGAGGTAGAGCTATAGTATCAGTTGATACAACCAATGACTGTAGGGCATATGTAACAACAATGAAAGCAATGAATTTTAACGAAGAGATTCCCGCGTTACCACATAATCTATTTCAGAACCATTAAGTGCTTGTATTTGATCTCACTTCACTTCAAGATGCTGGAGAAAGTATTCATTATCCTGAGCTCAGCGGTGAAAGTATCCGATTAGAAATGTTTTTCGACCGCCCGCTAAGAAGTGTGACAGAATTAATTGTTCTAGGAGAAAGGATGTCCACTGTTAAAATTGATCAGTTCGGAACGGTTGCTAAAAATGTCTGAAGATTTTTGCGTTAACGAAAATTTTTTCATACTTTTTTCAGTTTTTTATGGGTTTTACATCATTGCTTTCTGCATTGGAACATTTTTGGGTTATATATTATCGTCACCCAGTTGCCATTCTCTTCACCAAATAATTTCTTAAAATGGACGTTAACTGGGGGCGAACTAATTCAAACTTTTTTGTTTACGTTCCTCTCCTAATTTTTCTGGTACTTCTTTTTATAATTATTTTATTCTACCCCAAATCCCATAACAATTCTGTTGACAAAATTAAAAAGTCAAGCAACCTTTTATTAGAGCAAGGTAAAAAGTCCAATGATTGTTGCTTTTATGAAGAGAATGAGTCTTTTCAGCTTGACTGTACAGTTAGAAATCCGTGTGTTAATGGTACTTGCGAAATAAAGCAGAGAAAAATTGTTTGTCATGGATAACACTTCCCTGAGACAGATTATTGAACGAATCCCAGAACTCAAATACCGCTATATTGGATCGTTTCCAGCAGATTGTGTTCCAAGGCTACCCACATTCAGTTTTGCTATCATCAACACTTCTCCGAGCAGTGAAGCTGGAGAGCATTGGATAATGATTGCTCGACTCAATCGAACTTATTACTATGCTGATTCTTTGGCTCGTCCAATCACAAAATACAAATTTTTGAATAAAAAGTATCAGAAAATGATACAACAACCAGTTCAGAAAACTGATAATTTGTGTGGATTTTACACAATATTTGCAGCATTTCAACTATTTAAATTTTTTCAGACAAAACTGAACAAGGTTCATGACGTTCATGTTTTAAACTTTATAAGTAATTATATGTAATTAGATAAATTTAATGTAAAATAAGTCGAAGTGTAATAAAGTCGGCAGTAATTTTTTTCTAAATTCCTTAATTCTTCGTTAGTTACTCAAATTTTTGTTGTCGACTTTATTAACTACTCGGCTAAATGTACTTTAATACTCTTTTCTTTCGTACTATCATCATGTAAACGTTTGATTAAATTTGTATTTGCATGTGCTTAATTTGTACTGTGTCTGTTATTTTGTACTTATTAATTCAATTTTTTTCTTTTATTTAACTTTTTTCCATGTTATGAGCGCGTAAAAGTCCACTAGTACTGTGACAATGCCAGATCAGCAAGAGGTAGTTTCGATCTACCGACCTCTGGGTTATGAGCCCAGCACGCTTCCGCTGCGCCATCTTGCTATTTAGGGTCGGCTATACCTAATCTTAATACATTGCGGCGGCTATACCTAATCTTAATACATTGCGGCGGCTATACCTAATCTTAATACATTGCGGCGGCTATACCTAATCTTAATACATTGCGCTGGTTATACCAATAAACATGTTGAAATTTACTGCGAGGGGAATTATCCGTTAATTCCCGCTACCTGTACAATTTCCCGCCTGTACAATTCCCGTGCGCGCTGCCTGTACAATTCCCCGCCTGTACAATTCCCGTGCGCGCTGCCTGTACAATTCCCCGCCTGTACAATTCCCTGCGCGGAAAGGCCAATGACCGGCTCCCAAAAATGCGGCTGATCTACTCACACTATACTACTAATACCCTGGTCCCTATACTTAATCTTAATACGTTGCGGCGGCTATTCCTAATCTTAATACGTTGCGGCGGCTATTCCTAATCTTAATACGTTGCGGCGGCTATTCCTAATCTTAATACGTTGCGGCGGCTATTCCTAATCTTAATACGTTGCGGCGGCTATTCCTAATCTTAATACGTTGCGGCGGCTATTCCTAATCTTAATACGTTGCGGCGGCTATTCCTAATCTTAATACGTTGCGGCGGCTATTCCTAATCTTAATACGTTGCGGCGGCTATTCCTAATCTCAATACGTTGCGGCGGCTATTCCTAATCTTAATACGTTGCGGCGGCTATTCCTAATCTTAATACGTGGCGGAGCATATTCCTAATCTTAATACGTGGCGGCCGCTATTACTAATCTTAATACATGTAAACTATACCCTATCTTAATACATTAGTGTAGACCCTCTCTCAAAAATTACTCCTATACCCTATCTTAATACATGGGGTCTACACCCCCCCCCCCCGGGGGTGACTTGCTCACCCTATTACTACTCACATTTCTCGAAATGAATGAACTCGACATACTAAAAGCTCTTGCAGAACTCTTAGCACAGAATAAGGACTTTATTAAGGAATTTAACGAATTTAAAAAGAAACCTATCTATCCACAACAAACAAGAATTGTATAAACAACGGATAAATTTATGTAAAACTCATTAAGAAGAATTTTAACCATTTGTGCAGCTTTAACCATAATACTTTACACCATTTATTAACAAATATCCTGTACTATGTTATACTATCTGATTATATATTGTAACACGTTCTCGGAAAGTATTACCTTTGACCTCAAAGTTATAGATTTGTACACTATTACATTCTCCATTCTGTCATGCCAGTCTACAAAACTTTTCTAAACAGTATTTCTTTACAAACATTTGTCTTAACTCATCTTTTCACCCTTTCTATTTACGCTTTACCATTTAATACTCTTTCGATCACAAAGAAGTACTTTCAAATACACCTGAAGTTTTTCTCCAGTGTATCTTTGTTATACAGCTTAACTACAATTAACTACTGCACTAGAGTACTATTATTAATAATCAAACTTCATTGACTTCATACGTCATAAGTAAACACACCTAAACTTAATACACTGGAACACCCCCACCAATACCACTATACTAGGTTCTCATTGTTGTGGTAAATAGTATAGTTATAATTACAATCAAGTTGAACTGTTAAAAATAAACCTCAACTGAATTTATGTAAATATCAACAAAAAACTGTTTTGTATGTAACTGTATGGTATGTAAAAAAATAAAAAAATGGTAATTTAAACCAAATTAACACGTGTAACACAGTTTATACTTTAGGTAAAAATTAATTGCAAGCCAAAATTGAAAAGATACGTTTAAGTTCACGTCTGACAAAAACAAACAAAGCAGTAAAAATAAACAACGGTTACCAATATAAACACCTTTAGGTTTAATTACAATCAAAACTAGAACAAAAACTCTAATGATACCCCAATATTATAACATAATTATCGTATCAGTCTTCAGAAAAATCTTTACTTTTAAAGATTATCATCCGCTTCGAAAATTACGAAATTCGAAATATCTCACTTTAATGTAATAAACAAAATACAAGATTCAGTACAGTACAACTTCATTGTGTTCACCTACAATACAAGCTGATATGTAATAACATAAAACAAAGTGTAACAACAGTGCAATAGCCTTCACTAACACAGCAGCAGTGAATTTAAGAAACACCGAGTTGTTAACAACTAACAATTTCAAAGGTGAACGTCTCGGTCCATGCCAACTTTTCTCCAATAAAGCAGATCAATTAATGTCTTCATAAGACATACGACGAAATATTCTGGTACACATAAGCGAGAGACAACTACATAAAATCGATCGGTCTTTGTTTGTCTTGATTCTCGTTGATGGCAGCCACGAAAAACTTTTTGAAATTAAATTAACATCTATCAAACATATTCACGACATCACGACTTCATACAAGAAAAAATTCTTTTGGTTACAACCAAAAGAATATAACTGAAAGTAGACTTAACAGGGACCTCATGGGCACATAGATAATATTTTTACACGAACTACTTGTTGCAATACAATCTAATACAGTTGAACCTGCACCTGAAAGCCTTGATAGCACTATAAATCTTTACAAAATAAGAAACTATAACAATTACAGCTAACAATTATTATTTCAAGGAATTACTCAGGTAAGTCAGGTAAGTTGATCTACACTGCAAAGAAAGACATCACAACAGCTGAACTCCGCTTCCTGGAAGATGGTGATATGGAAGGTCAATAACACCTGACGTTCCACGCGCGAAGACAACGCTATTTTACTGGATGAACCTTGGACTTAGACAATCCAAGTGCCGATGGAATAGATATTTTTTTGGTTGTTGATGTCCAACTACTTCCTAGAGATTCCACTGCCTTCAACTCTTATACCTACTCCAAAAAGAGGAAAAAAGTGAAAAAGAAACTGTTGAAACAAAACTAAATATCATAAAAGCTCAACAACCTGGAAAGATGGAGTCAATCTTGATTGACATCCAGAAATAGACTTGAAGAAGATATGTTTATTTAGAAGAAAATAAATAAAAAGACTAGAACTAAAATGCTCAAATCTGAATTGTTAAAATATATGTTTATTTTTTCCCCATGAAAATCATGAAAAGTCTTTCTTTTCACTTTTTGACTGGTTACTTTAGAGTCAGACCTTGTTAAGCAATAAAGTATATGAATCTCTCTCTACTCCTCTCGTGAAATATATTTGAGAATAAGTTTAGACTGAAGCATTGGGGCTCTTGCTCTGTCGACTAGTACTCCTATCGAAGTTTAACAGACTAGAGTCACAAAACTTCAATTAGTCAGGTAAGCCTTAAGGCTAATCGTATTCTTGAGACGATTATAAGACATCCTGGATAATACCCATTAGAAGTTAAGCCCAAACACGTCTTATAATGGTAGTGACGTATTATATAAAGTTAAGATTTTACGTGGGGTAAAAAAAACGCTGGGGCCGAAACAGGACACGTCGCATTTTCTCCCATCATTGCCGCTTGTGTCCCCATCATTACAAATTGTGCTTTGCTATCACGCTATTCTAGACCTGGACTTATGAATAGACCTATTAATTCCAGGTGGGAAGGAAGAAGGAGGACAAATATTGAATTAAGAGCTCGACGACCCTGGTTAAAATTCGGGGTAAACCTTTTCATAAGTCCAGCCAAATTCTTCTCATATACAAAAATGACTCAAAATAAAAATTTTCCCTAACATCTGGGTTACATCTCGTGACCTTCTCCAACCTTACCCATTGGTTAACCAATTGCGCTAAAAGTGTTTGAATTTGAAGGTAATCAAAACAACAGGTTGCTACGGCTGCGGGCGTTATTCGAGGACATCTTTTATTGTCCAGCCAAATTCCTGGACACGTTTTATTGTCCCGCGAATTTCCAGGACACGTTTTACTGTCCAGCCAAGAGACGCTTTTGTCTTGCCAAATTCGAGGACGGTTGTTTTAGTTCCAGCCAAATTCAAAGACATCACCTAAAATCCTGACAAAATTTTTCATACCAAAAATCTATCCCGGAGAGTCTTTTTACGCCTAATATAATTTTAGGTCTGGACTAGAGCCCGCTACTATTTAAAAATTGGCACCTCTGCTTTGGTGCGTCGAAACATCTTATAAGAACTCAATTGACTGAATTGGGGGTCGATATACAATAGATCCCGGGTCGAGGTTCTGCTAAAAAGATAATGTAAGAACTGCGGTGAGCAGCGGTGGAAAAAATAATATGCACCGCAAAGCGCCAGCTTCTTTTAGCGATGACAGCGCTGATTTTTTGTAAGATTTATATTTTTAGCGTTAAATTTCTGTAAGATTTGGGGTTTTTTAGCTGTGAAAGTTTCTTCTTCACTGCATTCAGCGCTAAAAACCGCAATTTTTACAAAAATTTACCGCAGAAAATTTTACAGTAGTTTTTACCGGCAAATTGATGTAAGATTGTAAGATGTGCGGTTTTTAGGGTTGACGTTTTTTTCTCGCCACTTTCACCTATGAAAATATAAAACATTTTTTTAGAGAAACTACAACAAAAATTCTTGATAATTTAGACTTTTAATGCATGGAGTATTCGAAAATGAGTTTAAATTGATTTATAAAACTCCTTGTGGCAATTAAAGTCCACTATTTTTGAAATATATTATTAAAAGCCGTTGTCAGCCTCTCAAACAGCTATTATTTGTGCGCTCTCGTTTTTTTAATTCAAAGAATTTGAATTGTAATAGGGCGCTGTCTTTCTTTTAAGATCTGTTCACACATTTTCATGATTTTTGAAGTCAAATTGGAGTAGTAATTTTGGTCACGCCGAAACAGGAGGTGGAGCGAAAAAGCGAGTGGTTTTGCGTCGTGATTTTTTTGCTCTAATTTTAAAGTAGACTGAGAAAACGTTGTTTGAACAAAAATTTGCGTTCTTGCTAGTGGTTTTTTGTTCACATGCAGCAATTTTAAATTGATTTTTACTGTTTCTCGGATTTTTCGGATTGGATTCTATTCTAAGTGGTTTTCCCCGATCCATTCATCGTTCATTCTTGGCCTAGTTGTTTTGTTTGAACCAAATTTCAATTTATTGCTAGTGTTTTTTTTGTTCACACGCGGCGTTTTGACATCGTTTTTCTGATTTTTTAAAAAAATTTTTGATCTGATTTTTTTAAAATGGTTTTCCCAATTCACTCATAGTCCGGTCCGTTCTATGTCTAAATTTTTGTTTAGTCAATGAACACTTTATGAACTGCGCGTCAGGACTTGTCCTGCTATGTTTTTAATTCGCTTTACCTTATGATCACGTTTTTCGTGTTACATAAGTCACAATTTGCACACTTGACTTCTGACTTGTTTCACTCACTGTTTCAACTGAATGGATTATAAGCTCTTTCGTTTATTGTATTATGCAATATAGTGAATACGGTCAAAGTCAAGAGAGCAAAATCAAAAGAGACGGGATAGACCGATAAAGCCCGGTCATTAAGTCATTGAGAATTAGGTTATCAAAGTTCATTAGACTGTTTGCTAGGTGATATCGGTATTAAGTTTATTAGCTTTCAGTTTAGAAGCTGAATTAAGTTTATTTTTAGAAACCAATTGAAACTGGACGCTAAATTAGAACATTATTTGACACTGAAATAAAGAAAAAAATCAGTCAATATGTGTCTTCTTTTCTTTCTTTTTCTGTTTCAATCCCGATGCTATATTTTGCTTATGTGCAACTAATAACAGATGAAAACAGTTCTAGACTTCCCATATGTAGTGATCTCTGATTTTTGATTTTTCAACAACAGTTTTGTACTCAGATGCAACTAGCTTTTCCTAATTCTCAATAATATCCTCCCCCAACCCCTAATTTAGTGGGCAAAGAAGAGGTGCCTATTGTATTCATGATGCCAATTTCTAGCTGGAGAGAATTTCAACTACTAAAAATTTTCTATCTACACCGGTAAAAATGTAAATTTCCAGATAAATTTATGTTTACTGGAGTTTAACGCTACTCAATTATACCAAAGTATACCTTTTTATGTTTATCTGTAGTCCAAAACACTTTCAGCAACCTGTTGGTGTTTTACTCGGCTGTCTTTTTGATTAAACCAAAAGCGAGGAATTGATAGCCTCAGTTGTTTATGGATAAATTACCAAGCCATTCACGTACCGTGAATTTACCATGATGGTGGATACAAATATATTTCGGGAGGGGGTGAAAAAAAGTTTGTTTATTTCAAAAGTTATTAATCTCCTATTTAGGTCAAAAGCATCAAACAGCCGAGGTGGGAGAGCTGAACAGACTGGCAATGGAAGAGAGACTGCCTTTTGTGGCTCTGAGCAAGACATTCAACGCTGACCATCAGGTGCCTGATTCTGCCTCTACTGCATTCGCCATGTTGTCAGGTCACATCTCATCCATTCATTTTCAGAGAGCCGCAAAGCGCAAGCATACAAATGAGCATATCAGTATACAAATTTGGGACGTGGGTTTCCATATATGCTCCGAGTTTTATCTCTTTTTCGGGTTTTCGGGGGGGGGGGCAGAATAGATCCAACTGCATCAGACGCAAAAAAAGCTTTTGAAATCCCGGGTCGAAGAAAAATCGGAAAAATATGTAAGATAAGCGGTGAAAAGTTGTTTTTTTTTTCACTGCAAATTTCGTACATAATTTTGCGGAGAAATTATGTAACTTCACCGCTGGAGTAAGCGATGAACTTACAAAAAATCACCACATTTCAACGCTTACTGCAAATTACCGTCCTTACACGGATTCGAACCTCTTGATTCTTGATAAAGGCTTCTCGGCCCCTGTCGGGGCATGCCTGGTTGACACAAACGTCCGTTTCGCATCTGGTACGGTGGCGTACAAAATTGCTGGCTGTTATTGATGTTCCGCAGAGATCGCACTTTTGACGTTTGGATGTTCTTAAGTTTAGGGTCTTTCCGTTTGTTTGTTGTTTCCTGAGTTCTTCTTTTTTGCAGGTTTTAGGTGTCTCGCCATGGTACATTCTAGTAATATCTTCCCGCATCTAGCGCATTCGCTTATTGGAGCCCCTTGCAAGCTTTCATGTGGTTAGTCAGAGCTACTGCAGTCTTTAAAACACATTTCATGCATTGTATGTGGCCGATCCTTTGCAAGGTCCTCTTTTCTATCTTCATGTGCATGCTATAGATCTTCAGGGTTCTTCTGATGCCAGACACGTTTGTGTTCTTCTCTGCAACTTCTTTCAATGGTGGTTTCTTAATTGAGCTCCAAATGTATCTGTATATTTTGTCAATTGTCCCTTGCAGTCTCTTGATCTCAGTCTACTATCTGTAGAACAAGCGCATTGAATTTTTATAAGATTAGCGGTGAAATTACAAATTTTAGCGGTGAAGTGTGGTAATTGTATTTAAGTTCAGCGCTTACTACAGTGTGGAATTTACATAAATTCAGCGCTTAAAAAGTTTCAAAATATGTATAATTTCGTGAGTAGATGTGTCTTAACTTTCGTTGGAGAAAAAAATGTCGAACCGATTTCTAAGCGGTGAATTTCTGTGACTTTACCACTAAAATAAGCGGTGAGTTTATGTCTTTTCACCGCATTCCTTGCTGATCTCACACTATTATAACACTTTTTTCTAAGTGGTGCATTTTTGTAAAAGCACCACTAAGTTAAGCGGTTAACTTATGTAATTTCACAACTTTCACCGCGTATCTCACATAATTTCGACACTTTTTTCAAAACGATGAAATTATGTAATTTCTTCGCTAAATCATCGGTGAAACTATGTAATTTCACCGGCACCAGGGATAAATTTTTTCCCCCGCCTTTACCGTCTGATTTATGTAATTTCACCGCATTCACCATTTATTTTACAAAATTTTCCGCATCCACCACTTATCTTACAAAGGTTTGCGCTGAATGGTGGTGACACCTCGACCCGGGATGGTTGCAGTGTTAGAAGGTTGAGAGACAACAACCTAGTGTAAATTGTGCATAAGATAAGCTTGACATAGCTTAACAAGAAGCTCTACTTGTTCAATCTATACCTGGGTAGAGAAATGAAGCCTTGAGGAACAGTAAAAAAGAACGTGAGAACAGGTTATAAAAGATGCCCAAGTTCGACAGCTTAAGACCAGTTGGTGTAAATGGAGCACACTAGGCTTGCAAGTAAGAGATGCTGATTCGAACCCAGAACTGGTCCAATTTTACAGGAGTTGCACCTGCTTAGACCCCCTAATATGTAGCTTAGCGATGTGAGAGTAACCGTATGCTTTATTAGATGGGGAGGATTTCTTACGAAGTAGAACTAAAGTTATCTGTAGAAATGAAGAGGTAAAGACAAACTTTTTTTCACTACAACAGGCAGTAGAAATTAGACGTTAAAAAAACCAAAAAGCTTTTCAATTGAAAATTAAAATCTCTAAAAGCGACACTAAAATTTAGCGCAAGATATAGGTTTGAATCTCCCGTTTATGGTAGCCACCGATAAACGCATTGTTTTCCATTAGGTGTGAAGACCAATACATATACGATGGGCTTCAGCGGGGAGAATGTGGAGGAGGGAAAATGTGGTTCTGGGAAAGATCCCCTTCCTACTGTAGTTGATCACATGAAGGAGAATGGCAAGAGAGTGGGAATAGTCTCCACTGCAAGGGTCACTCACGCCACACCAGGTGCAGCCTATGCCAAGATTGAGTCGAGAAAATGGGAGGGAACGGCTCCCCCTGGATGCAAAGGTAGAATCAGAAGTCGTCTTGTTCAATTTTGAAGAAAATAGCACTGATCACAAATATGCAGTGAAAGAATATCAAAATTGGTACAACTAACCCAAAAAACGACTGATTTATAACGGCTGATGGAAAAAACTGAAGTAGAATCTATTGAATAATTAGAACAAACTTGGAGGAAAATGAGATTTCGCAACGAACTTTTTATATCTGCTGACACGAATGTTTGCTAATATATGGTTATGGGCAGATATTATAAAACTTGCTGGCTAATTGTAATAAGTGACCGTAGTCTAGGCCTGTAATTATGAAAATACTGTTCTTGACCGATATCAGCCATGAAAAAAACATTGTCGACCATTATCAGCTATGAAAATAACGTCCTTGACCGATATCAGTCGTAAAAGGAACGTTCTTAATAATAATAATAATAATTTTGGTTTCTGCGTAATCGCAGCGGAACAGCAGTATAGGCCTACAGTAGCCTGTTCTCAGCTGCCCTTTTTCTTATTATTCCCCAAATTTCAGACTGTTCTTTTTATGAGCAGCATTGCTCTTTTTTGGTGACTTTTGGCAACTTTTTTTGCGTCTGAAACTTTCACGTGGTACCATCATTGCAGCCAACATTAGTCAGGCTATGGTCAACCTGACAAATATCAGCCACAAAAAGAACGTCTCGACAAATATCAGCCATGAAAAGTCGAGGCGCAAAGTTTATCTTCCAAGATCTGGCAAGATTCTTGCAAATTTTTTTTTTCTTGCAAGATTCTTGCAAAAAGACCAACCATGTTAAAAAGGCTGAAATCCAAAAAATCTAGC
The DNA here is from genome assembly GCF_964194025.1 of Convolutriloba macropyga. Classification (NCBI taxonomy): domain Eukaryota; kingdom Metazoa; phylum Xenacoelomorpha; order Acoela; family Convolutidae; genus Convolutriloba; species Convolutriloba macropyga. The sequence goes on along the minus strand of NC_134481.1, from coordinate 27,576,002 downwards.
CAGTGCTACTAATAGTTACTCTAGGAACAATGTTAAATTTTCATGAAACCAAAGGAAAAGAAGACAAGACAGGTAAATCTTTTCCTGTCAAATAGGGCCAAACCTAAGGTGTTTGTTTTCATATAATCCATTGTTTTTTGTTTCCAACAAAAATTGACCATTTTATTTATAGACATTGCTACTCAACTGATGGAAAAGCTTACATCAAAATCGATAGACTTGATATTCGGTGGAGGAGAGAAATCTTTCATCCCTGCGAAAAACCAATCATCGTCGACAAATGGAATGGATTTCTCAATTCGTAACGATTCTAAGAACCTTTTGAAAACATGGAAAGATCAGGGTGGTACCCATGTCCGAGATTTGGACTCTCTGGATAAGTTAGATCACAAAGACATGCCGATTCTTGGATTGTTTGCAAATTCGCATCTGCATTTCGAGGGAACAGGCACCGCATTGCTTCCTATTTACCCTATGAACAATGTTGTGATTGAATAAAATGATTGAAAGTGAAATTGACCTAGGTAGGTGTTGATTACGCGACATAACGTACACTTTGCTGGAGTAAGTTTACTCGAATCTGACACTGCATTGCGCGATAGCTGTTAACAACCTATCAGATAAATGCACATAAGTTAAAAAAAAAGCTTAGTTTGTAACTTCTAATTGCTAAATGCTCTTCACAAAGCATAACTTCAAGAACTTTTTTAATTACATCTTTATTTTAGAAGCTGAGAAAATTTAGTTTTGCGTCAAAATATCCAATTCACGAGGAATGTATAGTATAGAGAGGACATATCATATCATACAGATCTCGGATCTATTTTGTTTGCCCCCCCTCCCAGCTTAGTTTTGCCCAAAACAGAATAGATCCTAGGTCTCTGTAGTTCTAATAATGCTGGAAGTATCAAACCCAGTGTCTATGCTAGAAGTTTCTGTGCTTCATGGGGTAAAAAGAAACAAGTGTACAGGTCGCAAACCTGCTTGGGAGCCATCTTTGTACAATATGACACTGAAAGCTGTCGATTTGTTAGAGGACAATAACAAGGAGGGATACTTCATGTTGGTAGAGGGGGCCAAGATTGACATGGGCCAGCACCTGGTGGAACCATATTTGACTCTAACTGAAGGTGAGGATGGAATAGAGTTATTTTTTATAATAACCGCTGTAATGAAGCTTATATCCTGACAAACTTTTTTTCAATGTGTATCTGATACATAAAATATACATGTCGTAGATTATGTATATGATGAAAGATTCCTTGGAGTATAAAATGCCATTAGCACAGCTTTTTACTTCATGCATGATATTTGAAGTCATGGAAGTTTTCCTTCCTAATTTTTCCGAGATAACGCTGCATGTCGCCATTTTGCTGAATGTTTGAACGATATTTGATCTATATTTGAATTAGTTGAGAAAGTAAGTAAATATTAAGCCATTCTTAATTTGGTCTAATCGCGAATACATTGAGAAGTTAAACAATCTTCATCGTGAATCAGATGCCGAATAAGCAGAACTTCTCACAACTCCCCTTCTTTTGGTAATATAACAAAAACATTTCAATTTGAAGATTCTATGTTTAGATATGTTTTAGTTTGCTCCTTGCGCATGGTTAACCAAAATTTCTTTTGCTGATGCTGATCAACAGTTTGATTTAAAAAAATTTTCAATATTTAAAAAAATGAATGAAGACAATGTTTGTAGAGTTTTATTCAAAATTTAGTCAATATTCATTAACTAAATCTAACATGTAATCTGCGGAACATAATCGCACGTGCGTTGAGTTAATTTCTTTTACCCGAAGAGAACAAAATTAACAGAAACTATATCTTGAACTTTGGCTACATCTTTTGGACCCGAACATAACCCCCCTGTTTACGATTTATGTTACAACTGGACAGCAGCGAGAGACTTTTGTGGTGATGGAGTGTCACTTTTGGATTCCAGGAATAGAATTTTAATTGGGGGTGCGAATGGACAAAACAAACTGGTGAGATCAAACCAATTTCTCCCCCGCTTCTCTTTTCGGTGGTTAACAGAACTTTTTTTTTGGTTTTATCAATGTCACACAGCAGTTCTATGGTCTTAGGCAAAAACGAAATTAACACAATAAAAACAACAACATGTAATTTTTGTAAGAAGCTTCTTTTTTATCGTTAACATAACAGAAGACAAACAATTACAAAAAAACACAATTGCCATTTCTATCAGAAGTTTTTTTTCTTATCGTTAACAACATTGAAAAACGAAACCATTAGGGAAATTAAACACATTAAGAAACACATATGCATTAAAACAAGCACACTGTTTTTCCTAAATATGGCAACAAAGAAAAAGATGGGGGCCAAGATTGACAAGTGCCAGCACCTGGTGGAACCGTATTTGACTCTAACTGAAGATGAGGATGGAATAGAGTTATTTTTTTTTTAATTTTAACCGCTGTAATGAAGGTTATATGCTCACAAACTTTTTTTCAATGTGTATCTGATACATAAAATATACATGACGTAGCTGGAGTATAAAATGCCATTAGCACAGCTTTTTACTTCATGTATGATATTTGCAGTCATGGAAGTTTTCCTTCCTAATTTTTCCGAGATAACGCTAAATGTCGCCATTTTGCTGAATGTTTGAACGATATTTGATCTATATTTGAATTAGTTGAGAAAGTAAGTAAATATTGAGCCATTCTTAATTTGGTCTAATCTCGAATACATTGAGAAGCTAAACAATCTTCATCGTGATCCAGATGCCGAATAAGCAGAACTTCTGACAACTCCCCTTCTTTTGGTAATATAACAAAAACTTTTCATTTGAAGATTCTATGTTTAGATATGTTTTAATTTGCTCCTTGCGCATGGTTAACTAAATTTTCTTTTGCTGATGCTGATCAGCAGTTTGATTAAAAAAGTTTTCATTATTTAAAAAAATGAATGAAGACAATGTTTCTAGAGTTTTATTCAATATTTAGTCAATATTCAATAACTAAATCTACGTTGAGAAGTTAAACAATCTTCAACGTGAATCAGACGCCAAATAAGCAGAACTTATGACCACCCTTCTTCTTTTGGTAATATAACAAAAACATTCCAATTTGAAGATTCTATGTTTAGATATGTTTTAATTTGCTCCTTGCGCATGGTTAACTAAAATTTCTTTTGCTGATGCTGATCAACAGTTTGATTAAAAAAGTTTTCATTATTTAAAAAAATGAATGAAGACAATGTTTCTAGAGTTTTATTCAATATTTAGTCACTATTCATTAACTAAATCTAACATGTAATCTGCAGAATTAAATGGCACGTGCGTTGAGTTAATCTCTTTTACCCGAAGAGAACAAAATTAACAGAAACTATATCTTGAACTTTGGCTACATCTTTTGGACCCGAACATAACCCCCCCTTTTTACGATTTAAGTTGCAACTGGACGGCAGTGAGAGACTTTTGTGGTGATGGAGTGTTACTTTTGGATTCGAGGAATAGAATTTTAATTGGGGGTGCGAATGGACAAAATAAACTGGTGAGATCAAACCAATTTCTAACTCTCTTTTCTTTTCGGTGCTTAACCGAACTTTTTTTTCTGGTTTTATCAATGTCACACAGCAGTTCTATGGTCTCAGGCAAAAACGAAATTAACGGAATAAAAACAACAACATGCAATTTTTGTAAGAAGCTTCTTTTTTATCGTTAACGTAACAGAAGACAAAGAATTAAAAAAACCCAATAGCCATTTCTGTCCGAAGCTTTTTGTAATCGTTAACAACATTGAAAAACGAAACCATTAGGGAAATTAAACACGTTAAGAAACAAGTATGCATTAAAACAAGCAAATTGTTTTTCCTAAACATGGCAACAAAGAAAAAGATGGTTAATAGCAATGAAAAATCCCTGATTTTGGATAATGTTGATATGGCTTCAATCTCCGGGAAAAAAAGCGGCGGAATCTCGAACGGAAAACAAAATTCAATCATTTCGAATGAGACCAAAACTTCGTCAGATTTGACTCAACAAATAAAAAATTTAACTATTGATGTTTTGATTTGGGTTTTCGACCTTCTACACGTACAACTCTCTTCTGCCCTGATGAAAAAGAAAACTTATATAAAGTAGTTGAACTCGACCATCAATCAAACAAAATGCAAATAAGATATGTAGACTGGGGCCCAAACTATGACGAATGGGTATGCTGTAGATCAGTTTGGGTGTACTCTCAGTTTAGTAGTCAATTATCAACAAGTAACAAAATTCCCCATGATATTGCAGCCCTCATTGATGAGCTAAACGTCCTCTCAAATTGTGAAACGATTTGCAAGAAAAAAACACTCCGCTTTATTCCTATCAAGTTCCGGCTAAGATGGCCTGAATTGCTAACAGCTATCATTGAGGGCTGAGTTTCTCAACCAAGAACCCCCAAACAATTGAAAAAGAATCTTTGCTATAAGCAAGTGCGTTCTTCGCGCCAGCAACAAAGGGGGCAAGAGACACAAACAGCAGCAAGAACGGCTCATGTTAAGTAGATATGAGCGTTGGAAGAATGGCGACTATGCTGGGCTATGGTTCGAAGCAGACTCAATGAAACCAGCCAAGAAAATAAATCATGACTCAATAGAATCGCTTGCAGCACGTGCTGCCTTCACGGGCAATTTGGACGTACAGCAGCAATCTTGTCTTCGGTTGGAGTGGTCTGTGATAATAAAGAAACGCTGAAAGAGTTGATGAACTGGCATCCAGCAGAAGAAAGGTCACCGGTTGAAACTAATGATTACAGTAGTTATGCTTATCAGTTGGACGAAGCGTCTGTGTTCAAACAATTGCAATCATTCTCAAACTTCACAGCATCCGGTCCATCCAAAATGAAATTCTATTCCAAGCACAACAAAATTAGTGAATTTGATAGCTGATGGCAACTCCCCAGTTTCGTTGCAACAACTTTCGCTCTGCTTCGCTTACAGCGCTGAAAAAGACAAAAGCTGATGTACGGCCAATCGCCGTGGGATAAGATTTTTGACGCCTGATAGCCAAATGTTTTGCGCAAGAGGCCAGTTCTGAGGCTGTTGAATGTTTTCTCTGCATCCAGACAACTTGTTGTGGCAGTTAAATACGGTGCTCAAAGCATTGTACATAAAACAGAAGAACATTTTCAAAAGTTATTGAACAACGAAAAAGCGGGCCTTTTTCAGATCGACTTCAAAAATGCTTTCATTTCAAAACGAGAAGCAGTGTGTTAGATGCAGCGCAAAAACTCATTCCTGCTTTAGCCCTTTTTGCTTTTTTTGCTGTACAAAAAAACCCAATTGCCATTTCTATCAGAAGTTTTTTTTTCTTATCGTTAACAACATTGAAAAACGAAACCATTAGGGAAATTAAACACATTAAAAAACACGTATGCATTAAAACAAGCACATTGTTTTTCCTAAATATGGCAACAAAGAAAAAGATGGGGGCCAAGGTTGACAAGGGCCAGCACCTGGTGGAACCGTATTTGACTCTAACTGAAGATGAGGATGGAATAGAGTTATTTTTTTTAATATTAACCGCTGTAATGAAGGTTATATGCTCACAAACTTTTTTTCAATGTGTATCTGATACGTAAAATATACATGCCGTAGCTGGAGTATAAAATTCCATTAGCACAGCTTTTTACTTCATGTATGATATTTGCAGTCATGGAAGTTTTCCTTCCTAATTTTTCCGAGATAACGCTGCATGTCGCCATTTTGCTGAATGTTTGAACCATATTTGATCTATATATGAATTAGTTGAGAAAGTAAGTAAATATTAAGCCATTCCTAATTTGGTCTAATCTCTAATACATTGAGAAGTTAAACAATCTTCATCGTGAACCAGATGCCGAATAAGCAGAACTTCTGACAACTCCCCTTCTTTTGGTAATATAACAAAAACTTTTCATTTGAAGATTCTAGGTTTAGATATGTTTTATTTTGCTCTTTGCGCATGGTTAACTAAAATTTCTTTTGCTGATGCTGATCAGCAGTTTGATTTTAAAAAGTTTTCATTATTTAAAAAAATGAATGAAGACAATGTTTCTAGAGTTTTATTCAATATTTAGTCAATATTCAATAACTAAATCTACGTTGAGAAGTTAAACAATCTTTATCGTGAATCAGACGCCAAATAAGCAGAACTTATGACCACCCTTCTTCTTTTGGTAATATAACAAAAACATTTCAATTTGAAGATTCTATGTTTAGATATGTTTTAATTTGCTCCTTGCGCATGGTTAACTAAAATTTCTTTTGCTGATGCTGATCAACAGTTTGATTAAAAAAGTTTTCATTGTTTAAAAAAATGAATGAAGACAATGTTTCTAGAGTTTTATTCAATATTTAGTCAGTATTCATTGACTAAATCTAACATGTAATCTGCAGAATTAAATGGCACGTGCGTTGAGTTAATCTCTTTTACCCGAAGAGAACAAAATTAACAGAAACTATATCTTGAACTTTGGCTACATCTTTTGGACCCGAACATAACCCCCCTTTTTACGATTTAAGTTGCAACTGGACGGCAGTGAGAGACTTTTGTGGTGATGGAGTGTTACTTTTGGATTCGAGGAATAGAATTTTAATTGGGGGTGCGAATGGACAAAATAAACTGGTGAGATCAAACCAATTTCTAACTCTCTTTTCTTTTCGGTGCTTAACCGAACTTTTTTTTTCTGGTTTTATCAATGTCACACAGCAGTTCTATGGTCTCAGGCAAAAACGAAATTAACGGAATAAAAACAACAACATGCAATTTTTGTAAGAAGCTTCTTTTTTATCGTTAACGTAACAGAAGACAAACAATTAAAAAAACCCAATTGCCATTTCTGTCCGAAGCTTTTTTTAATCGTTAACAACATTGAAAAACGAAACCATTAGGGAAATTAAACACGTTAAGAAACACGTATGCATTAAAACAAGCAAATTGTTTTTCCTAAACATGGCAACAAAGAAAAAGATGGTTAATAGCAATGAAAAATCCCTGATTTTGGATAATGTTGATATGGCTTCAATCTCCGGGAAAAAAAGCGGCGGAATCTCGAACGGAAAACAAAATTCAATCATTTCGAATGAGACCAAAACTTCGTCAGATTTGACTCAACAAATAAAAAATTTAACTATTGATGTTTTGATTTGGGTTTTCGACCTTCTACACGTACAACTCTCTTCTGCCCTGATGAAAAAGAAAACTTATATAAAGTAGTTGAACTCGACCATCAATCAAACAAAATGCAAATAAGATATGTAGACTGGGGCCCAAACTATGACGAATGGGTATGCTGTAGATCAGTTTGGGTGTACTCTCAGTTTAGTAGTCAATTATCAACAAGTAACAAAATTCCCCATGATATTGCAGCCCTCATTGATGAGCTAAACGTCCTCTCAAATTGTGAAACGATTTGCAAGAAAAAAACACTCCGCTTTATTCCTATCAAGTTCCGGCTAAGATGGCCTGAATTGCTAACAGCTATCATTGAGGGCTGAGTTTCTCAACCAAGAACCCCCACACAATTGAAAAAGAATCTTTGCTATAAGCAAGTGCGTTCTTCGCGCCAGCAACAAAGGGGGCAAGAGGCAAACAGCAGCAAGAACGGCTCATGTTAAGTAGATATAAGCGTTGGAAGAATGGCGACTATGCTGGGCTATGGTTCAGACTCAATGAAACCAGCCAAGAAAATAAATCATGACTCAATAGAATCGCTTGCAGCACGTGCTGCCTTCACGGGCAATTTAGACGTACAGCAGCAATCTTGTCTTCGGTTGGAGTGGTCTGTGATAATAAAGAAACGCTGAAAGAGTTGATGAACTGGCATCCAGCAGAAGAAAGGTCACCGGTTGAAACTAATGATTACAGTAGTTATGCTTATCAGTTGGACGAAGCGTCTGTGTTCAAACAATTGCAATCATTCTCAAACTTCACAGCATCCGGTCCATCCAAAATTAAATTCTATTCCAAGCACAACAAAATTAGTGAATTTGATAGCTGATGGCAACTCCCCAGTTTTGTTGCAACAACTTTCGCTCTGCTTCGCTTACAGCGCTGAAAAAGACAAAAGCTGATGTACGGCCAATCGCCGTGGGATAAGATTTTTGACGCCTGATAGCCAAATGTTTTGCGCAAGAGGCTAGTTCTGAGGCTGTTGAATGTTTTCTCTGCATCCAGACAACTTGTTGTGGCAGTTAAATACGGTGCTCAAAGCATTGTACATAAAACAGAAGAACATTTTCAAAAGTTATTGAACAACGAAAAAGCGGGCGTTTTTCAGATCGACTTCAAAAATGCTTTCATTTCAAAACGAGAAGCAGTGTGTTAGATGCAGCGCAAAAACTCATTCCTGCTTTAGCCCTTTTTGCTTTTTTTGCTATTTTCAGCATAGCAAGCTCTTTTTTTATTGCAACTCACATTCAAAATGAATCAAGAGACCATCAAAGAGACCCGCTGGGGCCCTTAGTGTTTTCTTTAGCACTTTGGACTATTATCAGAGAACTCGACAATAAAACACCAAATCTTATAGCAGTAACGGAAAGGGAGCTATGTGAATCATTAGAAATTTTAACTCATGGCAACAAGTGTGGCCTTGAACTCGGAAGAGACAAGTTCGAGTTGTGGTATACCACGTGTTTTCATGCCCTTGATAGCAGCATAAAAAGAAACAGCCAATCAGAAATCGAAATTTTGGGCGCAGCAATCGGAACTCCGACTTTTGTTGCATCTTGTTTAGAGAAACGGGTTAAAAAACTTGAGAAAGTATTGGACAATCTAGTCTATTTAGAGGACCCTCAGTGCACTCTTGGAAATTTGCGTAGCTGTCTGTGTGCACCTAAAATTTTGTATTCGTTGAGATGCAACACTCCGTCCCCTGAGAGCAAAACAGGAGCATGCCTGCTATTGAGCAAAACAGGAGCTAGAATTCGACGTTCTCTGAACCAATTCAAAGCTGCTTATGTCCGTTCCTTATCTCAATCAGCAAACATAGTAGAACAAATTACTGGAGTAAACCCAACTCACCAAAGTAGTTTCACAGACCTAGCGGAGGAGTATAGCATTTTGGGGATTCCTCATTTGACTCAACAAAATATTTAAGAACAATTTGACAATACGGCTGTAAGCAACCTTCTTGAAGGTCAAACTTCCACCAGAGAAAATACTATAGTGTTATCTCTTTCCCCACCTTAATAAGGAGCTTGGTTGACGGCAGCATCGATCCCTGCTCTTGGCTTAGACCTTCAACCTATTGAGTTCCGAGCTGCTGTAAAATACTGTTTAGGAATTCCACCCTATGATTCCGATAGTAGATATCAATATTGTAAGTCAGCTATTTAGTACATATTTGGAGATCATGCCTTTTCATGTTATGGGCGTGGCGATATTATCTCTCTTCATGACAGAGTACGAGACGCAATAATGGCAACTTGTTTGTCGGCCAATATTTCCCCTGTATGTGGGCAAAAACAGATTATGCCGGAAATCAATTCAAGACCAGGCGACATGTAATGGTCCAGTTTTTAGCAGCACAACCCGCAGCTTTAGATGTCAACATTACGTCCCCACTTTAAGCCAGTCTTAACTCACATGCGGCAACGAAATGTGGTTTTGCTCTAACCTTAGCGGAAGACACAAAAATTGGGCATTATTAGCAGAAGTGCAGCAATATGGGCATCCACTTCATACCATTGGCGTTAGGGACTTTTGGCGGACTATCCAAAACATCGCGGAAAACATTGAAAAGAACAGCTCTTTTATCTGATAACAGGGGTTTCCAGCCCTCAGGCCTATCAGTAGCCTTCAATTGCCTCACCCAAGCGGTATCAATAAGTGCCAGGAGCGGCTCAGCTACAATGCTGATTGCAAGAGATTCGCAATTATGAGCCAGAAATGATGGGTCTGTTGCATCAAATTATGCCGCTATGTCCATTTAGAGGTCAAGAAATTCCGGTTGAAAAATTCACTAACCTCAAGTGATATTGGACTCACTTTATGAGAGGGGAGCCCTTCCTTGTTTAAATATCACCCAATGAGTGGGGACTTCGTTTAATTTTACTAGTTTTGTCCTCATCCATTAGCAGAGAAATTTCGAATTCACCGTAGGAAACGAATTTTCTCAAAGACATCTAATTGAAAGTACAACTGCTCCTCTTTGCGTTCTTACCTGTTGATGTTGGGAGAACTTCAGTAGTTGAGCCAATTCAGAAAAAGTATTCACAATATGTTTTTATTCCTACCTGATCAAAGTGGGGAGAGTATAAACGAAAATTTCACGGGTGGAAATTGGAAACAGACAGTTGAATTCAGAATTATTGAAATGCTGTTCTGTTAAATTAACTACCATTGTTACGATAACAAAGTAAGTTATGAAAATTATGAAAATTTGTTAAAATTTCGGACAAACTCAAGACGAAAGGAAAAAGTTGCAAATAATATTTAATATTAGGGGATCAGCAAAATTACAGCTCAGAATTAAAATTCGTTGAACGTTTTAAAAGTGTAAAGAGAGAAATAGATTGGCTTGTTTTCTATACTATTAGAACGGCCTCGACTGATATAGGTCTTGAGAAAACGTCCTCGACCCAAATCAGCAATAAAAAGAACGTCCTGGGTCAATATCAGGCATGATAAGAAGGTCTTCAGCCGATATCAGCAATAAAGGAACGTCCTGGACAGATATAAGTCATGAAAAAAACGTCCTTGACCAATATCAGTGATGAAAACAACATCCTTGACGATTATCAGAAATGAAAACAAAGACCACAATCAATCTCGGCCTCGAAAAGAACGTCCTCGTCAAATGTCAGCAATGAACAGAACGTCCTCGACCAATATCAGCTTGAAAAACGTCTTTGACCGATACCAGACGAGAAAAGATCGTCGTCGACCACTATGAGCCAACAAAGGAACGTCCTCGACCAATTTCAGCAATGAAAAAAAAAACGTCCGCAACAGATATCAGCCATGAAAAACGTCCGGGACCGATATCAGCCACGAAAAGAACGTCCTCGACCAATATCAGCCATGAAAAGAACGTCCTCGACCAATATCAGCAATGGAAAGAACGCTCCCAGCAAATTTCCGCTATAAAAACGTCTTCAACCAATGTCATTGTTATAAGTTAGTTTAGCGGATAGAATCGTAATAGTGTGGCGAATACACTATCTCAAAATTATATTGGAATCGCAAAGCGAATACGAAAATTAGTGAGCGTGGCTAAATTTACTTAGCAAATCCAAGCTAGACTTTGACGAGCGTAAAATAGAAGCGTTTGCAGAGCAACTTGAATTCAGAATGATAAACGAGATTATGATTACTTATAATAAAATTCTATGAACAAATTATGAAATAATTTAGTAGACTAGCGGGAATATATTTATACGTGAATAATAAAAAGTCATAACTTTAGTTATGATATACTTATGATTTTTTTTATAAGATAGAGGGTAGATTGATAATTAAGTACACATACAAATTTCGATATATATATATATATATATATATATATATATATATATATATATATATATATATATATATATATATATATATAGGTAATCATATGTATCACATTTCCCCCGTGACAAAAATTGAAATGTATTTACAATTTTTAAATGAAACAACACCAAGGATCAAGAAGTTAACAGAACTCAAAATAGGTTGAAATTACGTCGCAAATGCTCAATTTAAATGACAATAATAGTGAACTTGTCTATATGCAAAGCATATGTAAAGAATTATTGAAATGAGAAATAAGAATGACCATTACAGCACATTGAATTGGAAAATCCGAATAAAGTTGGATTTTCAGGGCAAATACATTGTAAAATGAAATTATGTAAATGAACAAGTTGAGAAGCATAAATGAAATTACACATACGAATATGAATGGATTCGCAGAGCGAGTACATGAATTAAATTAAATTGGGATAGAACAACAAATTGAATAAATTAAATTGAAAATTGAGAATACAGAGCAAATACATAATTGAATAACGAAATTGTAGTTTGTTTCAGTTTTCAAAGTTTGAATTTTTTCATTATATTTCATTCTCTGCGTCCCACACGACATTTCCCGTTCTTGCTCGTTCTCAAAATATCTAATTCCGGGGTCCGATGGTGAAACTTGTCCAAATTGTAGATCAGGTCGAGGTGGTGACGGGATTCTTGACTGTTCGGCGTTTTGAATAAGGGCTACTACCGAATTTTCTGGTTTTGAGGCTTTCTTGTCTTTTTTATTCTTTCGCTTCTTTGGTTTAGCTGAACTTGATGAAGCCAAAGAACTTGTTGGAGATATGTCCGCATCCGTGAATCCATAAAATTGAGGTCGGTTTCGCTTGCGGCCTTTTGTTTGATCGCCCTGTGCGGGGGTATAAGTGATGATTGTGGGACTTGTGAAGCGGGTAAAGGTGGAGCCATCAGAGATAGCATTCTGACGTCTTTTGTGTTGTGGCTTTGTCGGTTTTCGTACCATCAGCGCACGCGATACATTTGAGTTTATGGACGAAACTACCGATATAGTATCTCGTTGACGGTATCTGATTTTTATCTCGCCCCTCTTTTGTTTTTTAAGGTCATTGCTGTGTTTTGCAATTTTAAATTCCGTTGTTTTCTCGTAAGGAGCAGGGCGTTGTTGGGCATATACCCACAAATTTGTGGATCTTTCAGTTTTTGTCCCAAATTTGGCTAGATCACTATCTCGAACCTTTACCGGGGATCTGCCAGGCTCGTTGAAGATCGTTGTCGTGGGTGACAACGTCGTAACAAAAGATCCAGGCTTAAGTACTTCGTACAGACCTGCCAACTGTCTTTTTGCTCGTTTTTTGTTTGGGAGTTTTCGTGCCAGCTTGACTTTAAGAGACTGTTCCGTTCTCGGTATGGGATCCGTAATTTGCGGGTGTGTTATGAAGCGCGACACTTTGTTTTCCGATTCCCGGTAGCGCTGACCTGCATCTAAAGAGGCCTGACACATCTTCTGTTCAATTTCGATGTCGCTTCTGTTAGCACTGATTCACCCAGTTTCATCCAGAAAGTCTTCCGCAGGAACCGTTTCAGCATCTAAATAGTGATTAAAATTTTTTTCATAAGTTAGATTTAAACTTGATGGAAGTGTGCTAATATTCTTTAAAGGAGTATTTGCAGTGCGGCCGAAATGAGCTTCAAAAGGTGTTATCTTTGTTGTTTTCTGTTTAGTTAGTCGTAAATCAGAAACTATTTGTTTAATCGCTTTAGATGTTGAAAACGTATCTTTATTTTCAGCTTTCATACAGGATAAACGTCTTTTAATTGTTTGGATCATTCGCTCCACCAATCCAATAGCTCTATGATCACCGACCGGAGCGTCGAGAATGTTAATATTATTTTCGTTGGAGTAGTTTGTAACTTGTTTACCTACAAGACAAGTTGCTTGGTCTAAACGTATCGTTCTCGGGATTCCATGAGTATATGCATAATCACGAAGAATTTTTACTACATTTACCCCATTAGCGTTGTCGAATATTCTAACTGTCGGATATTTGGACTAGCGGTCAATACATGTTAAGAAATAAATATCTTTATCTTTATCGTTAATTATTGGACCCCCAAAATCAATCTTTATTTCTTCGTTTGGTTCTTGACAAGCTTTATGTGGATGTCATTTAGGTTTTGGTATGATAGGTTTTAAATTCTTACCAATATCTGTAAATGGGACGCAATCGGATGTTTTTGCTAAAATTTCCCTATGCATATTGGAGTCAGTGTTGACTTCCAACAAAAGGATTTATAAACTTATTTTATTTAATAAATAAATACTGAAATACTCAACCCTGATTGGTTGAAATTATGGAAATACCTTTCCCTTAAATGTTTATTTGTTATTCCCAGAGACAACAAGACAACTCTACCCTTTAGTCGGTACCAGTCAGACCTGATATAATAATAAAGTATATTTCTCTCTCTCTACTCCGCTCTTGTTTTGTATTGAGATATACGCTAGACTTTAGCATTGCGGCCGGTGCACTGTCTGCTGAAGCTCAGATAGAAGAGTAACAGACTAGAGGAATAGAACTTTAGTTAGTCAGGTAAGCCTTAAGATATACTATATTCTTGAGACTCCATAAGACCGAGTTAGAGTAACCTCCCTAGGTAACCCTACCTCAGCACAAGTCTTATCTGGTGCGACCAGTGCCGGACTAATTTTGAAATAACGAACAATTATTTTTCATTATCCGTAACGGAAAAATTAACAATAAAAACAGAATAACCTCTAAATTAAGAACACTACAGAGATAACAATGGCCAGTAATTACCATCAACAACTAGATGATAACAATTATAACAATTACTTAATACCATTTACAATCTCTGATGATTGTCCTTTAGAAAATCGCGAAACAATACACAAAATATTAATCAATTTGAAGAATAACTTCTTCAAAGAAACAAAACATATACAACAAATAAGTATCCATAGAAATCATTTAGCTCATTATCTTCCAGTAATACTACTAGGAAGAGACCAACTAAATAAAAACTATATATTTTCATTAACAAACGAAAACAAACAAAAACGAATGTACTATACTTTCCAAAACGACATAACGTTACCAGACATGTTAAAAACATTTTTAAAACGACACGAAGAATCCCAAGATCGAACAAAAATGACAGCGATACCGACTTCAACATACGAATTACTACGAAATACATCTGAGTATCTAAATGAACATCAAAAACCGATACACTCAGTTAACGATAAACTTCGAAACGATATAACAAATTATAACAATTGGTTAACTAGGATTATTGAGTTAAAAACAGAATTGAAATCAGCCACCTTAGATGCAGTACAAATAATTTCTGAGTTTACATTCTTATTCTGGTTAGATAATTTTGAACATATTAACGAAAAAAGAAAAGAATTTGGAATAGCATTCAGAACAGAAATTGAAAAACTCAATGAGGAACTAAAACAAATTTGGAACAGTGAGTATTATTCACCGTATTTTGAAAGCACATTAAAAGTATGCTCAGATAGCATAAATTACATACAAGGTTTAGAAAATTATATACAAATATTGGATCAGGGACAAACGGGTTCTACCACATTTAACCTATCGAAAACGGTAACAACAACTTCGACACCGAAAGATATTCAAATGAATACAAATCTTCAAACAAAACAAAAATCAACAATTAAACCAGATAAACTGTTAACATCAAATTTATTTGGTTATCAACAAACAATTACAGATGAAACATTTATTTCGGATTCCGAAGAAAGAGAAAAAGAAATAGGATTACACAATTGGATACCAAATACAGTGAACCAAAGAGTACGAAAGAAAACTCAATTGACAGAAAATAACAACTATAGAAATAATAATTATATAAATACTCTAACGGATAATAACGACCGAAATTGGGGACAAGAAGCACAAAACTATAATAACTTAAAAAACGAGATAACAGAACAAGTAACAAACAATACAAATAAATTAATAGATAACATAGAAAATAGATTTCGACAAATAAATGAGAACATGGAAAGAAAACAAGATGAAGCATTACAGTTTATGTTTGACAAACTAGAAAAAACTATAAATGACATGAACACACAAAACAATAGACCCTTAGAAAATAGAAACACAGAGAATAACTATTTAACAAATTCTAGACACGAAATTAGAACAAGAGTACTAAATTCACAAACTACAAATTCTAATATAACGGAAGAAAGAGAAACAACAGTTACAGAACCTCCACTCCCATTTTATAAGCAATTGACATCAATGAGCATAAACGAAGAACCATTAATTGAACAAAACATAAGTAGCGGGTCAGTACCAACAACAATAAGACCATTCGATGGCACAGATCCAGCATATACTGTCGAAGAATATCTGAACAGTATAGTCGCAGCGATGATATTTAGCAGTGGCATAGAACCAGTTAACAAACCAGGTCACCATCAATGGAAAGTAAAACGAGCAGCCTTAATATTACATACATTACAAGGCCCAGCCCAAAAATGGTATTCAACTCTACCGAGTGAAACAAAATTAGATTGGGAAATTTTCTGTAAAGAATTCTCAGACATGTTCGATTCAGAAAAATCAAAACAACAAGCAAAAATAGTATTACAACAACTACAAAAACATACTAACGAGTCACTACGCTCACTTGCACTAAGAATAGAAACACTTGTCAAGACAGCATATTCATTATATACAGAAGATTATCGAAACAGCGTAATGAACCAAACATTTATTAGGTGTTTGGATAACGAATTAAAAACAGCAGCACTGAAAAAACACGCAAACCATAAACAAACACCGAGAGAACCAGAAATGACATTCAAAAACTTAGTAGACAAAATAGACCAAATGGATTTGACAAGAACAATAACAAACAATCACAAACGATTATATGAAGTCAACCAAACAACAAATAGTATTCATGACGATCTTAAACAAATGAATATCGCATGTAACAATATAAACGATTTAAACCAAAACGATTTAGAACAGTTTGAAGGAACAATCTGTAATGTCCTTAATGGAATTAACAATACTTACGATAGAAAAAACTTTAAAGGACGACCAAAATTTGCATTATTTTGTAGTTACTGTAGCTCTCATGGTCATACAAAAGGCAGATGCTTTAAAAGACCGAGAAGAGAAAGCATACCAAGACCAAAAGAAAAAACCTTTTACGGTCATATGAGAAACAACCAAAACCTACCAAATCGGAGAATTGACTCAAATAATGTTAATGGACGTCAATTACCATCGACGTCACCAGTCTATAACAGTTCTAGAAGCAGAACAACATATAGACCACAATCTCGAAATAACTATAATACACCGAATGATCAACGAAACAAAAACTATAACAATTATAATAACCGAAATTTAAGTTACAATAGAAATAACTATAACAGAAGCAGAACAAACAGCTACAACAGAAGCAATGATTATAACAGTCAAAACAACAGTAGGTCGAATTCAAGATATAACAGTCAAACAAGACCACAATCACCATATAATAACAATAATAACAGAAATAACAATTATAATAATAATTATGATAGACAGAGGTACAATAGTAGAGATTCAAGTAGAAGAGATAACTACAGAAATAGATCAATCAGCGATAGTAGGCATAATTCAAACAACTATCGCACAAATACTAATAATAACAATGCTAGGAAAGACAGATGAAATTCATCAAATAGAGAATACAATAACAGAGATAGATCACAAGATCGCAGATCGAACGGACATAAATATAATAATAATAACAAAAATAGAATAAATAGCATAGAAGCTGAGAGACAAAACGAGGATCCACCAGGCATAGATGAATACGAATACACATCAGATTCATCGAATGAAGACCAGGAAATACTTGATAAATTCTACAATGCAAACGAAGAAACATGTAACAACATAGTGAATGCATTAGAAAACAACCCGACATGGATTCTACCAATGTATCAATGTAATAAATTTGAACAAGATTTCACAAAACAAAAACCAATACTAGAAATCGATTTCCTACTTGATTCTGGAGCAACATTAAATCTCATAAATGAGGACACTTGGAACGAGATACAATATAACAACCCAGAAATACATCTGGAAAGAGCAAACAAAACATTAACAGCAGCAAATAATACTACTATAGAAACACTTGGAACTATAACATTAAATCTTACAACAGATAGAGTATCAAACAACAGAAACAAACTACAACACAATTTCAATATTCATTTCTACATAACAAAATGTAACCACAATATTCTGGGAACTCCATTTTTCAAGGAGTACATAGAAACAATAAATGTGAACACAAACAAACTAACAATAAACACTAGCACAATTCTAGATAATGATATAACATTTTTTATGAACAGTACAAAAGGATACCCATACTATTCTAGACTTTACCCAATTTTCAATAAAGAAACGATCTATCTCGATAGAGAACAAAATAAATGCATAACATTTCCAATACCAATATTTAAACAAATGGAAAATTCAAACGCAAAGAAACTTTACAGTTCCAAACACTATTTTGAACCGATAAACAAATATCAAAACATATCATTCACCGATATTAAAGATCTTACATCAGAAACCGAACATTTTATAGACATATTTCTAATAAACAAACAACAACATAAAATAACAATAAATTAAGGCCTAATTGGTTTCATGTATCAAAACATTACATTCATAAAACAAAACGAAGAGATGTACCAAACCAATTCAATAGACTTCTTTACAGCGTTATATTTTCTTACTTACGAAAACGAGAATGATATCAATGAGATACTAAACATACAACAAAACGAAACAATTGAACAAGTAGCAACATTCGAACGAAAACCGAACTTCAAATGTAAATTTAATATCCACAAATATACAGAATCCGAAAAAGAATTCATTCAAATGTTTGATTTCCAACACTCATATCTAACACAAGATGAATTTGAAAAAGTAGTAAAAATTATACTAGACTACAAACAAGTCTACGCAACAACAAAATTTGATGTGGGAAAAACAAAAGTCAAACTAAACCTCCCTATAAAGAAAGATGCAATCTTCAAAAAACAACGAATAAGTAAAGTACCGATACATTTACGAGAAAGAATACAAAAATTACTCGATGTTTTGAAAAAATACGATATAATTACACCAGTCAACAAAGAACAATTATCAACAGGAAATACATTCACAAATCCAGTAATAATATTACGAAAAGGGGAATCACTGAAGATAGTACTAGACGCGAGATACTTAAACAGTATGATTGACGAATCAAAATGTAATTGGCCGATCGAACCAGTTGACGTGGCACTAACACGCATAAATGGAACAATATTTACAACAGCAGATCTAAATAGCGCCTACAACCAAATACCTCTTGATGAAGAATCTATGAGGTACACACACTTCACAATAGGCAATGAACAATATTGCTTCAAACGTTTATTTTACGGAATATCTATTGGACCATCAGCTTTTGCTTCAATACTAACACATTTTCTCTATCCTTTAATACGAAAAGGAACAGTCATTACATACGTAGATGATATTTTCATTCAAACAAACTCATACGAACTCATGTACGAAACACTTATTGAATACCACAAAGTATTGTTAAAAGAAAACTTAAAAGCAGCACCCGATAAAATATACTTCATGTTAAAAAAGGTTAAATTTCTTGGACACATAATTGAAAATAAAACAATAAAACCCCTCAGTTCAAGAATAGACGGTTTTCAAAAACTTGAACCTCCACAAAGTATGAAAGCCTTACAAAGATATTTAGGAACAATAAACTTCCTTGCCAAATATGTTTATGGCATGCAGCCAATACTTCAACCATTTTATACTCTTTTACACAAAGAAACAGATTTCAAATGGACAAAAGAACATCAACAGATTTTTGAACAAATGAAAAAAACAATAACACATAACCTAGAATTAACAATGCCAGATACTACACAGCCATTCTACATTATAACAGACGCATCGAATACAGGAATTGGAGCAGCATTACTCCAACAACACCCTACTGAAAAGAAAATGAAACTAATATCAGCAAATTCTCGATTGTTCACACCTATCGAAATGCGACTCTCTACACTAATCAGAGAATGCTCTGCAATAATTTTTGCATTAACAGAATATGAATTCCTACTAACAGGGTCGAAGCATCCTATAGTATTATTTACAGATCATAAACCGATCATCTACCTATTTACACAGAAAAATAAACCAAATCACAGAGTTTACAGATTCCAGTTAATACTGATGAAATTCCCAAACTTACACATAATCTGGACAGAAGGAAAAAACCTAGCACTCCCAGACCTGTTAAGCAGAACAATAGACGAAGAACATTTTACAAAAACAAGAGATATAACAGTAGAATTACCAGAAAACATTAAATTCTTCTTTGCAAAAACACCGTTTACAAATAACCTCGAATGCAAATACAGCGTTTGCAATAATCCGAATGATGAGAATACAGACCGAACACATTACCCAGTATTAGCAAACATACATAACAACTACTTTGAGATTAACATAGATAAAAATACATATAATCCGATCTCATATGAGAAATACAATACAGAAACAAAAACAAACCTAATACCAAAATACAAACCAAAAATAAAAGATTGGCAATCACCAACAATAGAAAAAGACGATCTTATTATTAACAAGAACCAAAAAGGACCGTACACAATTCATCACGACGATGACTATCTCAGACTGATTAATGTTATAAAACAAAATTCAGAATACGAAAATGCAAAAATATCAGATATCTTCTATGACGAAAAAACGAAGGTAACAGAACAACTTATTAAAGAAACACAAATATTAGATCCTGTACTACACAGAGTGAAAATGTGGAAAAAACACAATAACAAAACCACACTCAGTAACATTGGAGATCCGTGGCAACAAAGGATTATTTGCTTACTTTCGGAAATATAAATCAATAATAATTGACGAAACAACAGAATTAATAAAAATTATAATAAATGTTCACAAAAAGTCATTACAACGAATTTGCTTACCATTAACATTATTGCTATGCGTATTTTACGAAAATCATTGCATAGATCTCGTAGGTCATACAGGACTCGAAAAAACAAAACGAAATATAATGGAAAAATTTTACTTCCCGAACCTCACAACATGGATAAAAATTCTTATTGCAGACTGTATCCCATGCCAAACAAACAAGGTATTCGCCAACACAAAAATAAAAAGTAAACAAGAACAATTAGCACCAACAAAAAAGTATTTTAATGAAATGATAATGATAGACACAAAAGGACCAATCTATCCTACATCAGAAGGAAACAACTATATATTCGTTATAGTTGACGCATTTTCTCACTATGTAACAATAATGTGTGCACCGAAAAATACAGCACACTATGCATTTACCGCATTATTCGAGCATTGGTTCATGAAATTCGGACTACCCGATGAAATACGATCTGATAATGGATCCGAATACATTAATACAGAACTAACACACTTATGTAATTACTTCGAAATCAAATTTAAACCAAGTACAACATATGCACCTTGGACTAACGGTCTAGTAGAAGGAACAAATAGAATAATTGGAGAATTTATAAGAACACTGCTGAACGAAAAATATAACAATTGGTCACGAAAAGCAAAATTTTTCCCTTATGCTTACAACACGCAATATCAAACACGACTTGGAATGTCACCATATGAAGTTGTTTTTAATCAAAAACCAAGACAACCAACAAAGATTAAACTCGGAACAACAACAGATGAAATGGGCAACTGTAACCCATCAGATACAAGTGCATGTAACAAACAACCTACACATACACATTTAGAAAAACAATTTAATCACCCGAAAATTGCGAAATTACAGAAAGGAACATTCGCAAAATGGTTTTTAGACAAAGAAAAATACTATAATGATACATATCAAAGAATAACAAAGATTCTACAGAACAGAAAGAAACTAACAGACGAGATGAACATTCGATTTCGCACAGCGAAACCACTTGAAAAGAATACATTCGTATTACTTACAAATCAACAACAAATTGAAGGAGTATCGAAAAAACTACTACCACTGAAAACAGGACCATACATCATTATCGACAAACCAACAGATACAACCTACATCTTAAAAGATAATAATAAAGAACAAATAACAATACATAGAAATCACATTGTACCATACTACCCGAAAGAAAAACATATCAAATTAGAATTACAAAATTACTTATTAACAAACGAAATACCAACGTTAAAGCAACCAAATTCACATACAGATGAAAATAAAATAAATAAAAATAATAACCATACAGAACCAAAACATACACACAAATACAACCTTCGCAAAAGAAAGGTCACAATGATAAAATAATAAACAATCCGAAACAACAATAATAATAATAAAATAATAATAATAAATAAATAATATGAACATACATAAAAATAAATACATATTATAAACCGTGATATAAATATTAAGTATACAGTTCAACATGTAAGAATAAATATATTAACACATATTAATATGTATATCATCCAATTACACGCTTATAATAATATGCATATAACTAACTATGATAACTTATATATAACTAACTATGATAACTTATAAGTTATTCTATTCAATGGACAGACATTGCAAAAGTTATAACGAATATTAGAAAATATCAAAATGAAACCTGTATTTCTACTACACCTAACCCTATTAATTCACTAATGAAACAAAAATTTCAACCATAGATCTAGAATTCCAGTATTCCTACAAATAATATATCCAGTATTTCTACGTAACACACATCCTAACCCTAACCCGTGTGTATTTTCCCGTATATGTTCCCCCGAATAAACAAAACGAAATGTATTTACGTTAACAAACGATCATTTCTATTGACAAACAAACATTTTTAACTACAAAAGAACATTTCTATTAAAATGAGAACAAAAAATAAATAAAACATCCAAATACATATATAAATACATCGAAAGGAAATAAAAACAAACATCAATATAAAATAAATGACACATGACGACTAAAAACTTTCACTCTTCTTCACATACAAACTTCCACTACAAACTTCTTCTTCATCATCAATTCTCTCCACTTCTTCCTTCAAATCTTCATCACAACTCTTCTTAAAATTGTCAAAAAACTTCCTCACAAATCTTCCTCCATTGTCACAAATCTTCCTCCATCTCATCAACAGCAATTCCGTCACAGCAATCCAATCACAGCAATTCCATCAACAGCAATTCCATCTTCTCATCCATCGTGAATACACCAACAATAGTAACACAAAATAAATAAAACAAATAATCCAAATAACAAATCGTATAAAACAAACTGATATTGATACTAGCCCCTGAACCTCTCACATTAAGTTTAACAAAAAGGTAAATTTTCATATAAACAATTCAAGCAAATAACAACAAAAACAAAAAACAAAAAGGTATTGATGTTCACAGGTTTAGAACTGGAATAGACGTTATTGTAGTTCAATTGAAGTAAAACAATAAACAATCAATCAAAATATTCAAAATTCAAATAACAAATAAGTTCAAATAACAAAGTATAAAAATCCACGATTGATAAACTCGCGGAATGGAATAGATATTTTATAGAAATTGATAAATCGGAATAGTAAATACAAAATATAAAAATGGAAAATATATATAACACACATAACAGGCTAACACAAAACACTAATATTAAAACAGGTAAAATACGAAATACAAAGAAACATAAATACTAAAATAAGGAGTTGAAACAAAATACAAAGGATAACATCTTCCGCACTCATTACTGATAATAACAAACAAAATATAAGAAAAGGAGTAACTTCCTCTTTTCACATCAAAGTAAAAATAAACGTGAAGTAATAACAACACAATCTGGAAACATAACCATGATGTTGAATTCATCACCGTGTAATCTGTTGAATTCATCTCCGTGTAACAATAAATCCGTAGTAACAAATACACATATAAACGTTCCAGACAGTAACAATCCACGATGAAACAACGCCTCATCTAAAACACAGATTCAGACATTAAACAACAACATTTAGTTCAAATTTGAACTGGATTAAAACAATTTAGTTCAACTTTGAATATCATTCGGTCAGACGACCTTCGGCTAAATAGATATGACATTTAAACAAGACTGTACGTCATAAACTAAACTACGTCATTAACAAAAACGGACGTTAACAACACGGACGTTATTATAACAAACGTAATTAGTAGCATTTGTAAAATGCCAACCTCATTAGTATTACCATTAAAGAAATACATCGATTACTACAAATATGTAGAGAGATCATCAACAGAAGGAAAAAGGCACAAAGTGATATGTTCATTACGGACATAAGAGACTTGAAACATACCCCTGCAGACTCAACAAGTAACAAATTAGAAAATGTCAACCCAATTAACATTTACAACCATTACAAAATGGTAATTACGAAATAGATCTAACACAGATCACAGAACATACTGAAGTAGACACTTCAGTACTAATCACTACCAAAACCTAACGTCATACCATCCCCAACGTCATACCATCCCCAACTTGCACCATCCAATTAGACTATCTTACGAAATTGACGCAGATTAGAAGACCAAGAAGTTGGCACCAACTAGATGGCACCGACTATAATGGCACCATCACTAATCATCAACTTGAAAGCTAATTGCTAGAAAAGAAGTAACAATTTAACAAATAACAAAATGGCAAATAAATGGCACCAACTTGATGGCACCAACAAATCTTTAAAGAGACCCTTAAACTTACCAATATCGTAACCAAAGATACTAATTACCAACCAACATAATCATAAACACCAACTAATTATAAGAAGAAAGAATGGTAACAACAAAGCTAAAAGAATCTAAGAAAGTACTCAAAAATCAAAAAAGACCTATCCAAAAGCTAACAAGACCCAGTAATTGACAATTCAAGAACCAAAAACGAAAAACGGAAGATATGCAAATGTCACAAACATTGTAGAAAACAAGAAACAAGAAAGTTAGAATCACAATTCCAATTTTGTCTTGCGCAAACAACTTCTCTCCGAAAATTGAAAAATTCTCTAAAAATCAGCTAAGCTGAAAACTCTAAAAAATTCTCATACAATTCAACTCAGTTGACGAGTAACTCTAATTTCAATCATAGTTTCAGTAAAAATCTCTGAAAAAATTCTCACAGATTCCTTTTTATAAATTCTTCAAAAAATTTTTTCAATCACCTATAAACCTTTCCTCAATCATCTCTCTGTAAATCAAAACTTCAATAACTATTCCCAGTGAAAGAATATCAACATCTTTCACATTTTTATCAACCGTTCACAACACAGTTCTACAATCACAGGTAAACTGAACTACCTTAATTTTATATCAGAAAGATTGATACATCACTACAACTATCATTGTAATGAAACCCCACCCATGTTGTCAGTATCAGAATTTCTAAATTCTCTTAACAAAAACCAACTTGTAATCAAAATTGCAATACAAACAAACGAGTTTACAGATATTGAATACCCAACTGGTAGTCATCTACATTTTGACGACGATTACGTTGTACTAACAAACTGCAAAATTTCACCAAAGAACTATCTCTTCATCTTTGAAGGTGTAACAAAAACAAAAGAAGAAATAAAACTCTTTTGGGGAGAACACCATTTTGATATACTTAAGTATACGTTACCTTGTTCTGAAACAGTAACAGAATTCGAAACATTAAAACAACAGATAACACAAACAAAGTGTGTTGATTTAAATCAACTAAAAACAGTTTTTATCGCAGTTTGCAAGAAAGAAGCTATATTCCTCGCTGATGACAGAACAAAGAAATAACATGATACCTCTCATTGTTATAATATTATACAAATAAACGTAACAGAAATTTAATAGTGCGGCACCGTTTAGTGTCAGTTACAATAGTAAATAACTGTCACTATTCAGTGTAGCATTGTATCTGATTTACACAGTGAACAAACAGTGAACAAATTAATATAAGTTTCAACCATTGATTTCACAGAGGCACTAGTTGCAATATATATATTATTATCTAAAGTACTATTTTTCTTAACAATCTTCTTAATACCATGTATAATAGTTGTTTCAACATACCTAGCAGTGGTAACCATTACTGAAGTTATTCGTAACCGTAGAGTTATATATGCTAGCCCACCAGTTCAATAAATTATACACAACATCACCCACAAATATATCACACCACCTAACTCACACCACCTTATGCAGGACTTCCACTCAGACATATTTCACATTTGTAAATCAAATATTGATATTATTGAACTCGAAATATTTAAATTCATCAAAATAGCACTAATAATATACTTTTTCATACGAATGTGTTTAAGTTTAGCAGAATATTTTCTTAACCCATAAAAATTGATTCACTTCCAGATATAGAAGAATATATCTATCACACATTACATTCACAAAGATTCTACCTACAAATAGGATTTCCCGAAAATACACCGTTATACGGTACTGTCATTATTTACCAACTACAGATACATACTGCAAATAGAGAAATTTGGATATCAAACCTAGGAGCACAAACACATACACCACAACAAGAATTTATACCAGTACTAATATTAGCACCACCATATATACACATACCACAACACGGACCTGAGACCGGCGCATAAACGCATAAAAGCATAAAACAACAAAAATTGCGTCGTCTAATAATAATAACAGTAACAATAACTCCGAAAGACCACACCATAACGAAGTTACAGATCTAACAAATATACCAACCTCACCAGAAAATGAAGATACTGTAAGTATAGATACTGAAAATCCCTACACAGTACAACGAGAACGACCGGAAAGACGAGAACTTCTTAGAGCAAGACGTAGATCATCTCTATCCTTCCCCACACAAGAATCTACACTTGTTTCTTACGGTTCAACAGACATAGAATCTAATATCATTAGACCAATAGAAACAATAAATTCAGAACCACCAAGTAGAACGGGCACACCCACACTACACAACTTTAGTATAAGCTCACCAAGCGAACACTCAAGTGTAAACACAGATCATACACCAACACCTTCTGAATTACGAGCAAACCCTTTCCTACCCCCAACATTTCAACAAAGACAAGATTTCAACTTTGTGCAAGAACATTTCCGTGTACAACCATTGCAATCACCCAACAGTTCACTTTGGTCAGCAACATCCCCCCAATCAGCTAGTACAAGCACAACACCATTACGAACAAACCAAACATCATCCAACACATCTATAAGCATACCCAGAGTTGACATCCCGAACTCCCTACAACCACCTAGAAATACAGCGCTATCTCCAGCATCATTCATACCCGAAATTAGATTACCATCCAGCCATCCCGGAAGGACTAGATCAACCCCCATACTCAATCCTAACCCCCCAACAAAGAGCAGAACTAATGAACATACCTATTTATTCCCATTAGACCATAAAACTTGGAACCCACCTCCTCCTTTATACGGACCTACAAATCTTGGAGATACACTTACAAATTGGGCAAGAAATAGACTAACTAACACACTCAATCTCACAGCACGACAACGCAATTCAGCACTAGAAGTTCTAGCAACACCATCTCTCGAATTGAAATTTAACACTACAATCAAATATAACACTATATTTAACCATCCATTTCATGCAACAACACCTTCAATTGTAACAACCACAATACCAGCACCCTTCATTTGTATAGACTTCGTATATAAATTTGACAGATATACAAAACAAACACTTGGATTCGCAACATTCTATAATCCACATACAGGATTGACATACACATGTCGCTTCAACTAAAAGCCATTATATGTATATTATTACTATTAATATTCTATATATGTATGAAAATAGAAACAAAACTTCAACATGAACAAAGACTTAAAGACAACGCAAAACACAGAATAAAAGACCTAATTAACGAACGAATGAATATACACATTGAACAACTTAAACAGAAAAACAGAACACGAAATGGAACAAATACCTTCACAAACAAGTTTAAACACATTAATGAATATAAACATTATATTCATACCGACAATATAACAAATATAAACGATACAGATTATTAAGCCATGTGGGAAACAGCTATAGACCAATGGACAAGAAACTGGAATTTCTACACAGAAAGACTAACAGATAGTATTCTAAATAAATTTAACTTGAATACCAAACGACAGAAACGACAAACAAACATAGACTTTATTGAATTAACAGGACAGAACATTAATGGTTCCGCAACAGGACCACAGGATATATTCACCAACTTTTCACCAAATATTTTCAATATTTGGTTGGCCATGGTATATTCTCGAAAAGATGGCAATTATATACGCAATGATCAGTATGATATTATTTATAACTAACCTAGTAATTAAATTTTACAACGCTTTTGCAATCCATAAAGCGATTGGTAAACAAGCAAGTATTACTAAAATACTACTAACAGGAATATTTGGTATATTCTCACAAACTTTAACACAGCTAGTTGCACAGATACAAGAAGATGACACTAGTCATGATAGCCAGGATAGTGATAACAACTACTCACACTATACTAAACACAATAAACATAATAAAAATAGGAAACACACTTTCCGCCGTCATTCATCCGACGTTACTCATTTAACACGTAATGAAAACAATCCACCAGAACAAACATATATTGACACAAACTACAAACATTATAACACAACCATTCGTAGAACAGATCAAGGATTAGAATTGAGAACACTAGAATCACCACCTAAAAAACAAAAACCACCACTACCCGAACGGAAATACAAACAACAAGAACCATTAAAAATCGAGCCCCTTGAAACAATAACTGAAAACAAAATGGCTACCTTACCTCCACAACTCATTACCCCTCCACCAGCGTATCAATGTTAAGGAAATAACATACCAGTGAGTACAACACACAATTCACCCCCCCCATGTGTCACCAACCCCAAGTGCACCCAATATACAACAAACTTCTACATTTCACGGAACATCATATGAACCACAATTAGGAATCAATAAGACAACACCGTATGAAATACCACAACCATCACAAATAAAAACTGAAAATAATCTCATCCCATCAGTGAAGCTTATAGAAATACAAAATCCACCGCCAATTGATTTCACCCAATTGAAACTAGCAGCAAATAAAATGAATAACCGCAGCCATAGTTTAGACATATTGAACGATGACGATCAACCACACACGAATGAAGTCACATATTTCGACACTCATTCAGCAAATACATATGAAGTGTAACCGTGAATCTTGCTAAGAACAACTAACACACTATTAGCCAACACACTTTAATACTATCTAATTTTGTACGAAAACTTCACACTTACCGAGTATGTCCAACGACAAATAAAGCAGTAACAATGAATTGTTAACAATAGTAACGTTATTAAATAGTAACGATATTAAACAACAAACAAATTCGTAACAAAAAAACACCTATAACATTGTAAATCAGTAACAATTTGTACTATTGTATAGTAACACTCTTCAGTAATAACAAATGTAAATGAGTAACACATTAATTGCAATTTTAGCTAACCATTAATAATGGCACATAAGATGGACTTTGAGTACGAATCTGCATACAGAGCGGATTCGCCCCTCAGCTACGACGTTGAGGAGGGCGAACTCAGCTCTGGATCTGGACGTTCCTCGCCAGGAACAGTTCGCGATAACGCCTCTACATGTAGTACACAAACCGACGATCGAATAACAACCATGCGAGTTGAGATCGATGGAGACACCAATGATCAACAGACACAGACCTCACTACAACCAACGCCAAAGGAAATTGCACAAATGATCAAGGAAAAGGTAACTCATAAGCGATTAACAAGTAAAAATAACAATCAGGAAGCGTTTTCGAATAGAACACCGAACAATTCGAATGAACAAGGAACTAGTACACACGTACATAGTTATCAACATACTAGACCTAGTAACAATGGTAATAAAAACATACAACCGGTATACCAACCGAATACAGAGTTTCAATCGCC
Organism: Convolutriloba macropyga; assembly: GCF_964194025.1. Classification (NCBI taxonomy): domain Eukaryota; kingdom Metazoa; phylum Xenacoelomorpha; order Acoela; family Convolutidae; genus Convolutriloba; species Convolutriloba macropyga. Next base: position 27,546,382 of record NC_134481.1, on the reverse strand, counting down.
ACCACTTCCTAACTATCCTCCACCAGTGCGACCACCCCCTCCTACAGATCGTGTATATGAACGAACAATATATAACAATCAACAGTTTACATCTAATAAATCTTTTATACGACCACATAATTTGAGATTCCCTTATGCGATAACACCACGAAGTAATAATTATAAATCATTCTTTCATCAATCAACGAACGAACAGTCACCAACAGCCACAATGATGGAAACCATTTGGTTCCAGGATAACGATCCTAGATTATTAACAAACCCTCACAGCAGTAACTATAACCCCCTACTTAGTTACAGAAATTGGTCTAATATGCCATTCGACTCCCGCGATTATTGTTTTATAATGGCTCCATTACATAACTTAAAAGACCGCATATCGGAGTATTTTCCCCCACTACCCTCCGAAAATACAAATACTGTCAAACGCAGTACCAAGAACATGGGAAGAGATAAACTACATCAAACATGCTATCCAGTACTTAAACAATTCTATAGTCTTACAGAACGATTTCTGTACGACTATGATTATGAGTTCAAACTGCCAATCGTATGCACATTTGACCTTCTCGTTGCAAAGGCATCCCAAGATCTTTCTGCCTACAGCGTTTTTGACCACCAAATTTTCCAGCTTAGTTTTAACTTTTTACATCCAACGGCTAAAGATGTACAGAACAATAACTACAGAGTTCACGAGACTAAACTTGTTCATAACCTCATTTACTACACATTTCTACGAGACAAAAATAAAAACACAACAAAAAGTTATATTCATATCAACGACCAACTTACGTCACCATACTTCCTGAATTACGGAAATAAGTTAAAATGGGAATACACTGTAGGAACACTCCGAAACTTCGATCCCGTAAAGAACTATTATATATTTCAACCAAACGAATTTCCCGAACGGCCACTGATAGTACCTATTGAAGCACTCGAACCGTGCGAAGAGTACCATACGTACCATCTTGAAGGCAGCGTAACAAATAGAGCTGTCATAAATCGTATCCAATTCAATAACGAACGTAAAACTACAGACTTAGAAAAACAAATACGAAAATCGGTTAAAGCTTCTATAACGGAAGTCTCGCTGGACGAACTAACAAATCTGATCGCATTCTATTTGGCAAACGACGATCACTTCGTCAAAGAATATGAACAATATAATTCTCGAACGAATCATCCGAAACAAACTGAAAAGTTATAACAAGGAGCTATAACAAACATATATGTAACAACTTTCCTCTATGTCGTAACACATAATTGTAATGAATGTATTTAGTAACAATACATCCAACCATGGATGACTCAGCGCATATTTGTTTATTCTTTAACCTTTTTAGATAATCTTTCACTTTTAATATCCCCCATTTATACAACTAAGTTATACCCTTTTGTATAACAATGAAAGTGAAATAAAATATGATAAATTCCAAAAAATACTTTTCTACTTTACCCCGAAATTAGTCATATGTATACATGTAAATATGCAAAGCCTTTCCATAGTTAGATGTATGCAATTTTGTAAATAGAACGGAAAAGACAATAAAAAGGAACACAATAGTTTTATGAGTAACACGAATACATGCAAAGACTAACACAATGTATACGCCGGACATGTCAAATTTTCAAAACACTTTACATATACATATTACTCATAACGAGTTAAGACATGATCATTTAATTTACAAACAAACACATACTTTAGGGAAATATGTACATTTAGACATGCAAACTTTAATTCATTGTACAAAAATGATTCTTTAACAACACATAACAAAATACATAGCACTTAGTATTACACTTGTACCAAACAGATTGAGAGAATTTCTCAAATATTTTGAAATTCGAAAATTTCATAATCCAAACTTAACACTCGAAATATGCAACGTAACAATTCTGAACAAAACAAATATGTACCGTAAACAAAATAATCCATATGTATGTAAACACATATAGACACATGTAACCCATTCGTAACAACTAACATCTTATTTGTAACAATTACTAAATGCTTTTTCCTCAAAAAGGAAAATTCGGTTATTGGATATAAGCGCGCGGACAGGCAACATTTTACATCATTTTAAGTACCCGTTAATGGAAATCAAACAATTGTGAAATTGGGTCTACCCATTACAATCTTTAAAATACTAAGCACCTTTTAGGCATCATAACAAAATATACAGATACGAAAAGCGCAGTCAAATAATTTGACGTTGTAGGAGTATAACAGAACCATTGTAAACAGACAGACATCAGAATAACTCTTGATCTCGGACAGATTCAAGAAGTAATACATGTTCATCTCAATTACAAAATCCAACATGGCCAAGAAAGCCACAAAAAGTCTACTACCCTCAATTTCTCCATGGAATTCCATAACAATAAACATTAAAACACAGGAGTTAACCAGGAAACCTACGCCATTGAAATCAAACGATTTCTAAATATGAACGGACAGAATAAATTCTTTTTCTTTTTCCCACCGGAAGGGATACTACGTAATAACAAAGAACATTTACATAGAGAAAAATAATAAACACTTTAACAGCTAACACATACAAATCAGGTAAGTCAGGTAAGTCACTGGACAACAGGAGCACCACATCCATCAACACGGGAGCGACACAGAAGGATCTTCACCCACTGGAAGTGTGGTGGTGGAATAGATACTTTTGTGGTTGTTGATGTTCATCTTTGTTATGTGGGCAACCTGTATCCAGGGATCTATTATCTGAAAACCACAACTACAAGGCAACACCTTCAGCCTAAAAAGAAGAAAACCCTTTCAGAGAGAATGAAGAGAAATTAATTCTACTATACAGTAAAGAAGACTTTCAAAAAACAAAAACTCTAAAACCCGGAAAGATGGAGTCAGTGTTGACTTCCAACAAAAGGATTTATAAACTTATTTTATTTAATAAATAAATACTGAAATACTCAACCCTGATTGGTTGAAATTATGGAAATACCTTTCCCTTAAATGTTTATTTGTTATTCCCAGAGACAACAAGACAACTCTACCCTTTAGTCGGTACCAGTCAGACCTGATATAATAATAAAGTATATTTCTCTCTCTCTACTCCGCTCTTGTTTTGTATTGAGATATACGCTAGACTTTAGCATTGCGGCCGGTGCACTGTCTGCTGAAGCTCAGATAGAAGAGTAACAGACTAGAGGAATAGAACTTTAGTTAGTCAGGTAAGCCTTAAGATATACTATATTCTTGAGACTCCATAAGACCGAGTTAGAGTAACCTCCCTAGGTAACCCTACCTCAGCACACGTCTTAATATAGCGCCATCATGCATATTGGGAGAGAGAGAGATCATCCCCCAACTACCAGGGTGCGTCATGTGGATGGATTCGAGCACCGCCTCCTCAATAGAATTCGGGATGGCCTCGCGTTGATCTACACATAGACACCCAGATTTTGCGTGTAGATCCTTCCAGAAGGAGTGAATATACGTGCTCACTTCTTTGCAACGGGCCTCATCATCCTGTAAGACACAATCGCGGATCTCTTTCAACACCGCGTCCTTACTAGTGAGAACCGCCAGGAAAGATTTGGTGAAGAGCTGGTTGAGTTTATTCTCAAAGATTTCCTCCCGGGATAGCTCGATGTCGTATTCCTCGGGTGATGATGATGCTTGAACGTTACTGGGTTCGGCTCTTGTAGATAAAATGGGGGTAGATTGGGTGCGGAATGTCACTCTCGGGTTTTGTGGTGAGATGGGTGGATTACTTTGTGATGTCTCTTTTGCTGACATTTTGATATGAAGTATTTGCTGTGTAGAATTAGCTATTAAATGACAATTAGAATTTTGCGACTGGATTCGCGAGGCGAGTATACTGTCAGATTTGAGCAAGTGATTTTCGTGGCAATTAAAGCGAGAAATGAATTTTCGATTGTAATTATTTGCTTGAGTTTGAATAGTGAATGAATTATTTGAGGCATTTGAATTATGCGGGCTACATTTAGCAGGTTTGCAAGAGTGGACGCGAGTCTTGTGTACTTGTGATTTGTACTTATTGTTTATGTGCCGCTTATGGAAAGGAATTTTATTTGGGTGACTAAATAAAGATGCAATTGCGTCGCGAATACGGGAAATTGTTGCTACCATAAATTCCTCATCATATTGAGTGACGCTTTTTGCTTTTTGATTAGCTTAGCGCGAAATATAATCAACTAAACCCATTCTAGTGCCAGGAATATGTTCGATATTAAAATCGAAAGGTAACAGGCGATCGATCCATCGGGTTAATCTGCTATTGTAGGATTTATTGGAACGGTGAGATTTTGAGACTGAAAGAAGTGCTCTGTGATCTGTTAAGACAGTAAAATTCTTCCCAAAAAGTTAATATTTAAAATATTCAATAGCCCAAACCACCCCAAGTAGCTCCAGTTCATTTATACTATAGCGTTCTTCATCGCTATTAAGAAATCGGGACGCAAAAGCTACCGTTTTCCACCTTTCACAATCTAATTGCTCAAGTGCAGCGCCTAAACCTTGACGGGATGCGTCGCATTTGATTCGCGTTTCCAGTGTCGGGTTAAAATGAGTGTTTTCTGTAGCATTCGCAATAACGGTTTTTATATGCTCGAAATGTGTTTGATGATTTTCGCTCCAAATCAATTTTTCGTTTTTCTTTAATAATGGCCGAAGAGGATGACATATTTTAGCAAGATTAGGAATAAACTTACTTAGGTGATGAACACTACCCAAAAATGACCGTAATTGTTTCAGTGATTTTGGAGCTTTGATTTCCACAATTGCTGCTGTTTTAGATTCTATGGGTTTAACACCGCTTTGTGAAAATGTGAAACCAAGCCAATTTATCTGATGTTTTGCAAAGTGACATTTGCTTAAGTTAATTCTGAGATTATCGGCCTCAAGTTTTCTCAAACAATCGTAGACGTATTTGAGGTGCGATTCCTTACTACCTTTGCTAACTACAATTATGTCGTCAAGAAAACAATATGTGTTGGACAAACCAACCAATGTGTAATCCATCGCCTTTTGAAACTCCGCTGGCATATCTGTAAGACCATAAAATCCCGTTTTAAAACGATATGTACCTGTTGCGTCACCACAAATGATATTGAAATTACAATGACGTGCGGTATCTGGATGCAAATTTAATTGACTATATGCGTACTTTAAGTCGATCGTTGAGAAATAAACGTTTTCGCCCTAATTAGAATCGTTAATGTGCTGTGAAATTGAATCGATAAGACTGTCTATGTTTGGCATTTGGTATTTATTTTTATGTATTGATTTGTTTAAAATTTTTGAATTGAGAGCTAACTTTACAGATTTGTCCTTCTTGACTGTGATTACGATAGGGAAAATAAAATTTTTATCAGAACATTCTTGTAACTTTTCAATATGTCCTTGTTGAGAGAGTTTTTTCAATTCATCAGATACTTTGTCCAACAGATTTATGGGGACGCGACGGCCTTTTTGGTGTAAAGGGGTGTAATTTTTATGAAATTTTGAACGAACAATATGTACTTTGGACTTACCGATTCTGGAGATTAAATCAGGAAAATCAGTTGCAACTTGTGTCTTGATTGGACAGTATTCTTGTTCTACCTGATTAATTGTCGTTTGATTATCTGACTGTTGGATTGAGAGTCCGAGTACAGGAAACAAATCTCTACCTAACAGTGGGCGGTGGCCATCCGTCACGACTTGAATTTCTATTGGATTCGCGTACCAATTGTTACTTTTAATTGAAGTTTGAAGAGTGCCTAGCGTATGAATTGGTTCGTTGGAGAAAGTTTTCAATTGTTTGGGATTCGCCTCGCGTATCCACTTTGAATTTGGGTCTTGAGAAACAATTGGAGTTGCCAATGATTCGTTTACTATTGTGCACACGCTGCCCGAATCCACCAAAACATTCGTTGCTGTATTTCCGATCGTTACAGGGAGATTGATTGCTTCCACTGAAGTTTTGAATTCCGTTGAAGATACTGTAGCCACGCAATTATCTTCCTCTGATGAATAATTCGATTCCAAATCAGGATCAAAATCAATCGAAATTTCATTGACGTCTTCAACTTGATCATCTTTTTCAACATTATTAACCCGTGGCCTAGGTTTTGGGTACGAATTAGGGTTTTTTGGTTTCCGACAGACTTTTGCGAAATGATTATCAATACCGCAATTATTGCATTTCTTTCCTCAAGCGGGACACCTATTGCGATGCTCAGAAGTCCAATTCATTCCACAGAATTGACAGGTTGTGGGCTTTTTCCGTGCCGTAGTGTTCATGGTAGAAAAGGGAGTAGCATTTGCGATGCGCATCCGCTGCACTTGATTGACGGTTGAGTTGAGTTCATTCTTATTTGCATTCATTTTGAGCTGGTTGAGGGTACCCATCTCGATGTTAATTGCTATTGCCAATGCTTTGTCAGGTTCTACCGTTTCTTTAAGGAGTTCCTTTTGGATATCTTCATTCTGCATGTTTGCAATAAAAACATCTCTGATAATCGTACCCCCTTTTTCTCCAAAATCGCAATTTTCCGAAAGTTCTTTGAGATGACCATAAAATTTCTCAATTGGCTCTCCCTTTTGCTGTTTTCGTGTAAGAAAGAGATATCGATCAAAGGTGATGTTGTGAATTCGGATGAAAGTTGTGTTCAAAACATCCCAGAGATTTCTTGTCGAAATTTCATCCAGATCAACAGTTGAGTTTTTTGAATTGAATATTCTCCGCCCTTCTGTTCCCAGACTCAGGTACATCAACGACGATGCTTTTCGATCGCAGAGTTTCCACGGTTTGTCTCCGCATAATATGCCTACCGCTATAATGCGTTGACAATTATTTTTCCATGCTGTTTTTGCCTGTTCATTACGGGTGCGTCGATCTCGCTCCGATTGTGCTGTCGGATTTTCAAAAGTGGAGGCTCAAGGGTTGCCTTTTCCCAGAAAGGCTGTATTCCGAGTGGAGATTTGCCACTGTCCTTTAGTGCTGACTGCGCAATGTTATAAGTTAGTTTAGCGGATAGAATCGTAATAGTGTGGCGAATACTCTATCTCAAAATTATATTGGAATCGCAAAGCGAATACGAAAATTAGTGAGCGTGGCTAAATTTACTTAGTGGAATTGCGGAGCAAATCCAAGCTAGACTTTGACGAGCAAAAAATAGAAGCGTTTGCAGAGCAACTTGAATTCAGAATGATAAACGAGATTATGATTACTAAAATAAAATTCTATGAACAAATTATGAAATAATTTAGTAGACTAGCGGGAATATATTTATACGTGAATAATAAAAAGTCATAACCTTAGTTATGATATATTTATGTTTTTTTTATAAGATAGAGGGTAGATTGATAATTAAGTACACATACAAATTTCGATATATATATAGGCAATCATATGTATCACAGTCATCCATAAAAAGAAGGTCCTTGGCCGATATCAGCCAAGAAAAGAAATTAGCCCGACTTTACTAAACTTCCTCGTTTAAATGTGGAACTAAAAACTTTTGCTCGGTTTTGGCTACACCGAATGCCATTCACTCGACTTTGGCTCGACAGAAACAAACATGCTCGATTTTAGCTTGACTTAAACGAATTTTGTTTGCAGACACAAACCGTCTCTTTCTTTGTTTCTCTTTCTCTAATCCTTTCTTTCTGTCTCTATCTCTCTCTCTCTCTCTCTCTCTCTCTCTCTCTTTTCTTTTCTTTTTTCCCTCTTTCTTTCTTTTTTTCTTTTCTTTCTTTCTATTTTTTTCTCTTTCTTTTTTCTTTCCTTCTATTCTTCTTTCTTTCTTTCTTTCTTTCTTTTCTCTTTGTATAGTTGTATATTTACTTGTCAGTCACAAAAAGATCAAATATGACTTTCTGGAAATTTTACAGGAATAAATCAAAAATTGTAAAAACTGTATAATATTCATATCTGTAGACGTTGAAATTTATGGGAATTCTTTTAAATGCATATATGAAACATAAAACATTGAGTGGCGCCACAGATTCCAGTAAAATATAGTCACTCAAACTGCATTGAAATTTAAAATATATCACATGAGCGCAATCTAATTTTGACTAATATGATACGTTAAAAAGAATAGCTTTGGAGTGTTTATCTGTTTACGAAATGGTTTTCAATTAATATGGAGAAAAAAATGCCAAATTTGTTTTTAAAAAGAGAATATAGGTATAAAATAGCTTCAGATAAGTCATATTAATAGACTTAATCTTTTTATCAGCACCCAACATTGCAGTAAATATTACAATTTTTGGTCTTCTGGCGGATGCCGAGAATCACATAGGTCATGTTTTTTCGATGAAAATTGAAAACGTAAACTGAAAGAAAAGAATATGTGCAATTTCTGGTAATCGTACTAGCATCATATATGAGTTCTTGGCAACCATACAAGGATCATAAAATTTCATTGGTTGCAGTGTGAACTGGGGTTATTTCCCTTTTATTTTATCAGATAAAAGCTTGAAGATAAAATTTCTGCTTTTATTTTTGTTTTTCAACCATTTCTGGAGAAAACTTTTTTAATTTAATTTTTCGGTTGCATTAGAAATGAACTTTATAGTTTATCATTGGAATAGATTTAATTGTACTACAACAGTCATATTTGAATCCGAAATTCATTCAATGGATATGCTTTTGACGGCTTTTCTTTAAATTGAGATTAAATTTAAAATATAAACAGTTTTCAAGCTATGATCTTTTTATGGGTTGAGTTCAATTATGATTACTGCAAAATAAATGAAGAATAAATAGGTAAACAAATTTTATTTCTCGATAACTCTAGTTCTCTTATTTTTTCTACAAAGCGAGCCCATTGAAAAGGTATACTTTTCTTTACATATCAGTGCAGAATACTCTCCTGGACTCTGAAACTAGATCCCAAGATTGCCATAAGGAAAACATTTTGCTTTTATAGAAAAAAGGTAGCGCGAGATCTTTGACAATTATGTTCATTAATTTTGGGAAAAAATCCTACTGGGTCAACAAAGGATAAAGCGAATAGAATGTTTTCTTAGTTAAATGATTTTTCTTGCTCATACAAACTATGTGTTGTTATCAAGCAAGTTACTATCTAAAAAATATGGCGAAAGCGTGCGCCTGTGCGTAAAAATTCTCTGTCCACTAAGCTTGGGGGCAGAAAAGATATAATTTTGCATATCTGTAGACAAGGGGCTGAGTTTTTGGTAGGATCATTAGTAATTTCATTTGGTTATGTCCAAATATCTTCTCTTTCAGAAATTTTGTTCTCTGACATGAAAAATGTTCTGCTCTCGCAAAGGGGATATTTGAATTAATAAATAACTTGGTTACCATGACTAGGTTTATAAAAAAGCAGATCACCAGTTTAACAAATCAATTTTAAACAGTTCATTTCAGTTTTCCAGATATGAAATATATGTTTTTATTCTCCCACTTTGGTCAGGTAAGAATAAAAACTCATAATTAATTAAAGTTAATCAATCGTGTTTTAATTTGTAATAGTAAAACCAAGAAAATCGAGTTTTTAACTAAAATACTGGAACCCACACTATTTGGTTTGCAATTGGGATACTGAAACCAGCACTATCGAAAGTCATGAGACATTAAGTAGGCTTCTTTTGCTTGCAGCTGCCTAACAGTTCTGCGCTTCTTGCAACAGTTCTATCACCATTATATCGTGTCCTCGCATTAGTGTGACTGAAACCGATTGCGCAAGCCTGCTGAAAGCAACTGACAGACCGGCTGAGTACAAACTTCTGTTGTCAGTGAGCAGAGCTATTCGCTTCAATGTCTTTCTTACCAACTCAGAGAGTCCTCCAAATGATTAAAAAGCCATGGGGATATATGAACATCTATGTTGGTAAATTGTTGGGAGTATTGCTCCAGCTTCCTGTCTTCTGCAGCTCTCAGGATAAAACTAGACGTCCTCGCCGCGTTTGAAATAATATTGGGTTGCAGTGGGGAGGTAATGTTTATATCCAGAGCTGCCGGTTGCACAGCAGACCAATAAGGTAAATACACATCTCCAGGTCAAGAATTTGTTTCTGGTATCAGGTTTTTCTGCTCGCAAACTGGTGACAGGTTGGCAGCGCTGCAAACGGAAAAAATTTTGTCCCTTAGGCGGTCGTGTCGCAAAATCATATCGCCCCGCCCATGACATGCAAAAGCATGATCACTGAGTGTATCCAAAGATCCTGTTTTACAATAGGGACACTTCCTTTCTTTTTCATATATGGGAGCGCTAATTCTGTTCTTCACATCTGCACGAAACTCGTTTGGCAAGAAAGGGAGGCTGAGAGCCGGTATGGGAGCTGCCGATAACCATGCTCCTGATTGAAGCAGAGAGAGTGACAATAAACGGGCTTTTTCTCTTTCGGACGTTTGATTTTCAATTAATTCATTAAGAGCAACTTCGTCAATGACTTGCGATATTGAAAAACCAATTACTTTTTTCATCGATCATTTTGGTAAAAGTGTGATCTGTTGTCGAACTTTGGCCAGTTATAAGCTCTACGAATGTAGCAGACTGTGATATCGAACCAATATTGGCTGCTTTTATCTGATCAGACGCTGGTCGGATTCCATTTCCAGTCTTAGTGATAGGCAAACATGCTTGATGATATGATTCGATTCATTGGAGACGTTTGTTCCCGGTAAGCGAGTCAAATTCCTCAAAAATATTTATAGCTTTCTCTGATGGTGTAAAATGAAAAAATTCTTTGAAAAGTAACGTAGGAGCTTTTAAAAGTTACTTTTATTTTCAGGAAGAAAACAAATGGAAGAAAATATGATGTGACTCTTTAAGAAAATTGTTTAATGTTTGTTATTTTGCTTGAATAAATTGAAGTTTTTTATTGTTTCAAGTATATTTAACTATATGGTTATAATTTTAATTTAATTGTTGCAAAAAAAAACATAGAGCTCGTGCGATTGATGTAAAAAAAAGAATCGTAGTTAACTGAGAATTGAGACGGATTGAGACGAAGTGATGGCGTAATTCGGTTCTCTCTATCAGCATAAATAGGTTCTTTTTTAATCGGTTATAATATCATATCTGTAGTTGTTCTAGAGCAGATTCCTGACAGAAGTCATTTATTTTGCTAGTGCTTGATCCTATTGAGGCCCGGGCCAAGGTTTGGAGGTGAATTTTTTAAAGAATGCAGTGAATTGCGGTGAATCATTTTTTTCACCGCATTCACCGCAATCACCGCATTTCTTACAAAAATTCACCGCATTCACCGCATTTCTTACAAAAATTCGCCCAAAAACCTCAACCCGGGGGGCTAAATTTTTGTACCTGATTTCAGCTGACGCGTTAGATCAAACAATATCAGCAGTTCTGGATCGCGTGAACTTGAACGAAACCTTAGTAATAGCGACAGGCGACCACAGCCACGCATTCGCAATCACTGGATATCCGCCTCTAAACAACCCAATTTTGGGTTATATGAATGATCCGGATCGACGAGATTCAAACATAACCCAGGCGTCGTTGACTTACGGGGCTGGGTACAAGACAGAACAATCACCACCTGCAAACACGAACGAGTATCATGTGAACTATACGTACCCAGCTGCTTTGTTAGCTAAGAAAGGTCGACACGGAGGGGAGGATGTTGTGATCATGGCTAACGGACCAATGGCTCATTTGTTTCAGGTCATTTGTTGTATCTCAAAACATGTCTCCCGTTTGCCTTCACCCCACCCTGTTTCGAGGAACGTTCGTGCGAACAATCAAAAACCTTACAGGAACCCTTGGAGAATAGAATAATTACATAAATTTTTGCCCATGAACACAAGCATTTATTTTAAAGACAGTGAGATCCTTGTTCAGCTTGACTTATGTTATACCGCAATCCAGAACATCTTTGTTTATGAAAAAAACCCAGGAAGAAAATGACCTTTGACGCACACTTTGATTTGTTCAAGTTAAGAAAAAACTCAAGCGGACAGAAACAGTTTATGATCCAGAGTTTTCCGCGTGTTTATGAGAAGTCGGTGCTATTAAAAGGACAATAACGTCACATTAAGCAATTTTGTTAAATATTTCTCCAAAAATTCATCGCATAAAGCAAGGAGGCTCGCTAATGTGCGTTCGCACAAAATTTTTGACCCCGCTCATCAGATTTGATTCAATTTTGATTCAATTGTCTACCCAATGAGGAAGAGATAAAAATGAAACCTTTCAAATTCGGGTATATTTCAACAAATAATTAAGTGAAAACAAGCTGGATTAGAGGGGAGATAAGACTTGCCGTTTATTACAGTTCTGAAAAAGACAAACAAAAAATTGAGTGATAACAGTCATTATTTACAACCAAAACTCGATGTCTTTATTAAAGAAACAATTTATAAAAAAACTGGAATAAGATAAAGCCTGAACTGAACAAATTAGCCTGTCTTTCATTAGCTATGATATCACGAGTAAGAAAAGAGACTCTGCAAAATGACGAAAAAAAGAGCAAAAAGCGCCAAGTTCAAAAATTGAGTTTCTATTTTTGAAACAACTAAAACGTCGAAAACCTTAAATATCATCAATTGCACATTTGTTTAACGCCAAAAGGGCAAACCCATTAGCATGCTAATGTGGCACGAAAACAAAAAACCTCAAAAATAGGCAAAACGTCATAATTCTCTTTTGAAAATAAGTAGTACCAAAGCTAAGAAACCATTAGTTGAAAATAAAACCATTATAAAACTGGACCTTGCTTTACTAGACAGTGCATGTAACATGGCGTTACCAAGACCAAGCTACAAAATTGACAGTTTTAAAAACATGACAACAAAGATTAAAAGCTCACTGATTTTTTACATCAAATATTTTTCAAAACTTCAAACAAACAATAAGCTTTCAATTTGAAACAAAAACAAATTAACTAGAAACTAATCAGGAAGCTAGTTGCGCTTAATATTAGTGAGACCAAATCATAAGACGACAAATACATCAAATGCTAAAAATGGAAAGAACTCAAATGTTCACAAACAGTTTTTTCAAGACACAGTGTTGCATCATTAAAACTTTGAGACATCGGAAACCATAAAAAAACATTAAATTGACCGAAAACATTTGAATTTTCCACTTGCGTCTCTGTTACTTTTAGATGTCTTCCTTTCAAAGGGTCGGTACAAAAAAGACAAGAAAAAGAACCACAAGAATTGGCCCGTATCGAAAATGTACGAACATCTCATCAAAGAACATTTATAAGCTCTAAAGAAGTCAGTCGAAATGTAACCAACAGCGCAAATATTGTTTGGACCAACAGAAAGTTAATTTTACGAGGGCCATTAAATTAATAATACAGAAAATTGATTCGTTTCTGATAAAGCACATAAGGATAAAATGCTTAGGAATCAATGTACAGCTTAAAATATATCGTCCGATAAAATCTAAAAAGAAAAACAATAGTTTAGACATTTAAAGGATTTGATATGTCATAAGCAAAATGGAGCATAAAGTGTGTAGGCACAATTTTCTATGAACAATTCTCATGGCGTGAAGTTTTACAAGGTAATTAAAAGTTAGATCGTTTCTGACATCTTGCATACCAATTTTTTGGATCCTTCAAAAACTTTATCTAAAAATGTTTCTTCGTTTCTTTTTAAGGAAGCTCTTGGTGTTGTTTTATGTCTGATATCATAAAATTTGAATGACTTTTTCAAAAAATCAACCAAAAACCTATTGTTCTTTCTTATATCAAACGCTATTTTTTAACCTGTGATGGTTTGTCTCATAGCAGAGACAAATTAATTTCTTTAAGTTGGGAGATTATTGCAGAGTAAAACCATTAAGTGTTGCCGATTAAAAGATCGCTGCTGAGTGCAAGATCGTTGGTGATTCTACGATTGCCGATTCTGCAATCTTAGTTCATGGGAAAGAGTGCTTCAAATCGGACTTTCCTCATGCTTTTATTTTCATCACCTTTGAGCGATTATCATTACATTAGGCGATTGGAAATGTTCCTCTTCGGTATTTTGTTAGGGATATCTGAGCGATGTGGTATTAATGCATTTAGGTTAGAATTAAGAGCCATTTCAGCAAGTAAAATTGCTATATATCAGTGGTTAAGGTCTAGCGTTTTGAGCGCACTCTCTCAATTAAGAAAAGTAGGAAACTTTATGATTTTCTGAGCAGGTGAATAATAAATCAGTGAAGTATATAAATCATTATTCGTTAGAAAAGAAACAAAAATGTGCAGTTTTGTGGTTTTAGGGTTTCAGAATGCAGACATACATATCCACTGTTATGCAGTATGCCACATGTACTGGTAAGTACAGCAAAAGCGATTGTAGGGTTCCAGAACATCGGGTAGCAAAAGAAACAACAGAACATGTCGTCTCCACGTCCGCAGCGACGTCTAAAAGGCTAATGTCAAGTTGGGGAACGTCGATTTATATCTATTTTGTCGTAACAAGGTTGTCGTATCAGGTTGTTCTAAGAAACATTGAAACTAATTTAGTGACCACGGGGTTATAACAAAATTTGTGCATGCTGTTATACTCAAATTAAAGCTATTTGAAAAAACTTTGTCATTATAATGAGTGTTTGCCAATGCAGGTCTACTATCAATTAAGTAGCATATAAGTTCAACGTTGTATTCTTTTTAAGCGCCGGGCTCAAAAATTGTTGCAGCTCCTCGATTATATGCCCGCTTTGTTATGATCATTCCAAACAACAACCAATTCAACACTTAATTTAAAGCAATAGTTTTTTATTATTCGTCTGTTCTGTTTATGGCTCTTTCGAGGATCAAACCCAGAAAAATAACCTAATCCAAAAGATACAAATGATTCAAAGATCATAGCACCAAAACTCTAAGCAGTCTGTAATTATGAAATAACAATGTCTGCAAGCAGAAAGAAATATATTTCATAGATGTTAGACATCCAAGTACAACTTTCTGATTCTATCACAGTCTGAATCAGAGAAAATTCAGAGTCTGAAAAAAAGTCTGAATCAGACAAATTCAGGGCAACATGTGAATCAGTCTCTGAATCAGTACAGATAATGTTCTGAAATTCGTGCTGATTCAGTACTGAATTTGCCTTGGCTTTAGGTATGGGATTTCTGTTTGAATGAACATTTTATAACCTATGTTGATCTGTCTTTTATTTGGACTGTTTTTGATTAACGCAGTGTTGAGCCGTACAAGAGGCAGTTGAGTTTACGAAACAGTTTGCTATGAGAGCAGAGAACCTTGTATCAGAGGCGCCAAGTGCAGATGGTAATCTTTTTCAGCTTGTAGATGACGCTTTTAATTCTCAAACAATGAATATTAAATTTCAAAATAATTAATACACAAATTGTACAAAAATAATTCGAAATAGATGTTGAAATAATAGATCTTGAATCCTATGAGTCAACCAATGAGATGAGACCTTTATTTGTCAATTTGTTTTTTTCGACATGTGATGCCTCGTGTCCATCACTTAATAAAGGTTTTCTCTTGAATTAAAAGAGATTGTCAACGCACAACTGAACAGAATATTAACTAAAGCAGAACTGCAGTTAGCCATATTGCAGTCTGTAGATGAGTGCGTAAGTACCTGCTAGATTCAGTCGGGTGAGTCAATCGTTCGACGATTGCAATGTTAACAGAGGTAATATTTACATCAAGGGATTTTTACATATATACAACATAAAATGAAAATTTGAACATAATTGGGTACTGGTGTACCACATTTCCCCTCAAGGTTACAAAAGAGTTTTTTTAAAAGTTTTTTCACAATTCGTCGGGGTCTAGCTCTCTTTCGCCTTCGCCCTGTTGTGGAAGTTGAGCTTCTTCGTCCTGGTGTTGGTCAGTCTGCGACTCGTTGTATCGTCCTGTGTGATCGGGCCTGGTTGAAAGTTAGCTATACTTTTGAAGCTTTTGACTGGAAGGTTTGGCAGTGAATCGTCACTGGCTTTTTTGTTGGCTGGTGCTGCGTCGTGGCTTCTTGCCTTGTGTGAGATCCTGCATGTTGAGTTCTTCATGAGGATTGCAGTCTGAGTCCTCGCTGTCATCAAGGGGGTCCGGCACGGGGTTTCTCTCCTCTTCGTCCTCGGCCTCCTGCGATGAAGGGGACGTTTCCTTCTGTGGTCTCTTTGCGCTGCTTTTTCCTATCTTGCGTGATTGCACGTATTTTCTTTTAGGAGGTACCTTTGTGCGATTGACTTTTGATAACTTGGCAAGGCTTGAATTTGTGGGGGAATCGTGAGCTCTCTTCCGAATTGTCCGTCATCCTTGAGTTTTGCTTATTGCTCCTTTTTGGTGGAAGATCAAGGACCGCTGTAGTTTGCCGTGATGGTTAATTACTGTCTTCCTCGCTGCGAACTGAATGAGTGGGTCTCGTGGTTGTGCGGGCGTTTCGAAGAGGGTGACCTCTGACTTGTGGAGTACTGTATCGTCTTGGCCCGGGTACTTGATAGTCATGTTTGATCAAGAGGTTTTGACGAGCAGCGCGCCCTCAAGAATTGCCTCATAGACCTTGCAGCTGTTTCTTGCTTCTTGTTGAAGTGGTTTTCTTCCTGGCTAGTTGGAGTCCCTTGCTGATTGCGGCCATTGGTTCGAGCGGTGATTGGGATGTCATCCGGAATGTGCGTGGGATTTTACCTGTGTCCTTCATCGTGGCCGCTAACATTCTTTCTTCGGACTGACGAACTTCCTCAACACAATCCAGGCTCTCCTGCACCCAGCGTTCATCTGAGATCAATACATCCTCTCCCATGTGGAGTCAGTGTTGACTTCCAACAAAAGGATTTAGAGACTTTACTTATGTTAATAAATATAAACTAAAATACTCAACCCTGATTGGTTAAAATTATGGAAATATCTTTCCTTTTAATGTTTAACTGTTTAGCCGTTGGTAACACAACACGCTACCCCTTTAGTCGGTACCAGTCATACCTGATATAATAATAAAGTATATTTCTCTCTCTCTACTCCGCTCTTGTTTTAGTATTGAGATATACGTTAGACTTTAGCATTTCGGCCGGTGCACTGTCTACTGAAGCTCAGATAGAAGAGTAACAGACTAGAGATCTAGAACTTTAGTTAGTCAGGTAAGCCTTAAGATTTGACTATATTCTTGAGACACCATAAGACAGAAGTAGAGTAACCTCTCAAGGTAACCCTACCTCAGCACACGATTTACATGATGTCATCTAAATAATCAGGTTGAACATTCGGCCGTTTTAAAGTAATTTTATCTGGGGGCGATGTTAGATTAGTTATTGGTGTGTTAGCGGGTTGTCCGGAATGTGTTTCGAACGGGGATATATTGGTGGCCTTTACCCGACATATTCTTAACTCCTGGACATTTTGTCTTAGTGACTGTTTTATGTTGAAAGGGTTTTGCTTTGGATCCAGCTTGATGCATTCTAATTTGCGTTTCACAGTTTATACGAGTCTGTTGACGAGTCCTACTTTTCGGTGGTCGTTTGCAGGGGGAAAAATTATTTCGATATAGTTTCTATTGCAGAATTCTTTGATTAGGTTTCCTGTTTGGCATCTGGCCTAATCTATACCTATAGATCTAGGTACCCTTGTTTGGCAATTTTTTTAAAGAAACGTTCTAAGTTAGCATTAGCATTATTATAGAGTTTAAGGGTTGGAAATTTCCAGTATCGATCGATGCAGGCATGGAAGTATACTTCTCTTCCTTGGCCTTCTAACTTTGGTCCGCTGAAATCTATTTGGATTTCTTTATTAGGTGTGACGCATGGTGCAATTGGTTAATATTTTCTTTTTGGTATTATACTTTTAAGGTTCTTACCAAATTCGGTCCAAGGGCGGCACGTTTTTAATTTACTAATGAGGTCTCTATTAATGAAAGGCCGCCATAGTCTCTGCGCTAGTTCTGTCAATCCCCATATGCCTGGGTTGGTGGCATGTAGTACGTCGGTTACAGCTTCTTTCCTAGAATTTACGATCTTTAATCGATTGTCTAGGAGGATACACCTGTAGTTTACACTCAATCGATGCCAGTGTGTGTGGATTTGCCTGCTTACTGTCTTGCATCGGTGTTCATCTCCTTGAAAGATGCAGTCTCCTATCTAACATAAAACTGAGTCCCTATTCGTCATTGCAGCGATTAATTTGGCACTGAACACATCTTTGATGGCTTTCTTCCAGTGTAGATTTCATCTTTGTTTGGACTGAGGTAGGTGGAAAACGAGTGTGAACTTTTTGCTGGGATGTTTGGGGGATTGTTTTGAGATGTAATATGTTGAGGTTCCATTTTTGTTGAATTTGAATGCTTTGGTAGCAACTTTATTGAGTTAATAGGCAAGAGCGATTTTGCAATTGCTTGCTGTGTGAATTTTGGTCTCATTACGTCATCTTTCGTCACGCAATTTTCTAAGTTCGGTGTGTTTTGTTCTCCACGTAGGTTGTTAAGACTCTGTTTGTTAACTGTTTGTGTTTTTGTCGTATGACTTTGTGCTCCAAGCACTTTGATCGTGGAATCGTCCCGCGATTGTAGTTGTAATCTTCTCGGGCGGCCTCGTGGGCGTTTGATATTTGATCCCACGTTTGATGTCATGGAATCCTTGAACGGTTCAAGTTTTGTAATTTTTGTGGTCTCATTCGGTGTTTAATTACGTAGATCGTTAAAACAATAGCATCTATTTGTGCTTTTACATCATACATGCTAGTTGGCTTTGCTGCGCCGTGTCTAGATATATAATCTGTCAAACCAATCTTTGATCCTGGTATGTTTTCAATTTGAAAATGGAATGGGGTTAACCTATCGCACCAACGTGTTAAATTGATTTGATGAGCTTTTATTATACATTGTCTTTTCATACAGATAAAAGTATTCTGTGATAAGTTTGGAATGAAAAAATTGACCAGAGAGGTAGCGCTTAAAATGTGCGAGCGACCAAAATACAACTTATAACTCAAGTTCAAATATGCTGTTTTCTTATTCAACTTCTTGGAAACCCTGAAGCGTACGCAATTGTTTCCCACCCTTTGCTCGATTTTTGCTCGAGTACTGCTCCGAGTCCGGATCGTGAAGCATCCGCGAAGACTTGTTCTTCTTGTGCAATCGTAGTGTATATTTTCAGTTATGTTATTTATGTGTTGTTTTATGTTTCCAACTGCCGCTTGGTGTTTTTGGTTCCATACTTATTTGTTGCCATTTTTCAGTACTTCGCTAACAACTATGCATTGTATTGCAGGATTGGGAACAAGTTTAGTTAGGTGGTGAAAACTGCCTAAGAAGAACTTAAGTTGTTTGCATGTACTTGGCTCTTTTAAGATTTGTACAGCTTCTCTTTTACTAACTAGTGGTTTTATACCGTGTTGGTTCATTTGAAATCCTCACAATGCAATTTTGTTTTTCGCGAAATGATATTTTTCTAAATTTGTGATGAGATTTTTTTGTCTAGTTTTTTGAAGCATTTGAAGACTTGTTCTTTGTGTTTTTTTTCCTCCACCAGTGACTCTAATAATGTCGTCTATGAAACTGTGCGTTTTTTTGAGCCCCTTTAGAAGGTTGTCCATTGTTTTTTGGAATTTAGCTGGCATATATGTTATGCCATAAAATGCTGCTAAAAACAGGTATGGTCGGTGGCTTGACTCCCTTTTATATTGCGGTTGCATTGTTGTATGGTTGCTTCATATAGCCGTAGTTGGCTATATGCGTATCGTAGGTCGATGGTTAAAAAAGTACCTCGTTTTAATTCGATGAGTCCCAGATTGATTGTGCAAAATTGTCCATAAAGCATGGAGTCAGTGTTGACTTCCAACAAAAAGATTTAGAGAATTTATTTATGTTAATAAATATAAACTAAAATACTCAACCCTGATTGGTTGAAAATATGGAAATACCTTTCCTTTAAATGTTTATCTGTTTACCCGTAGGTAACACAACACGCTACCCCTTTAGTAGATACCAGTCATACCTGATATAATAATAAAGTATATTTCTCACTCTCTACTCCGCTCTTGTTTTAGTATTGAGATATACGTTAGACTTTAGCATTGCGGCCGGTGCACTGTCTACTGAAGCTCAGATAGAAGAGCAACAGACTAGAGATCTAGAACTTTAGTTAGTCAGGTAAGCCTTAAGATTTGACTATATTCTTGAGACACCATAAGACAGAAGTAGAGTAACCTCTCAAGGTAACCCTACCTCAGCACACGTCTTATCTGGTGCGACCAGTGCCGGACTATATTGAAATAACAAATTTTCATCTTTTATTCTCCATAACGGAAAAATTAACAATTGAACAAAACAATCTCTAGATCTAACATAACAATAGTAACAATGGCCAGTAGTTATCTACAACAAACAAATACTAACAATTTCTTAACACCGTTTACAATCTCTGATGATTGTCCGCTAGAAAACCGCGAGACAATACACAAAATACTAATAAATTTGAAGAATAACTTCTTCAAAGAAACAAAACATATACAACAAATCAATATTCATAGAAACCATCTAGCACATTATCTACCAGTAATACCACTGGGTAGAGACCAACTTAACAAACATTATATATTCACATTAACAGATGAAACAAGAAACAAGAAAACGTTTTATAATTTTCAAAATGAAACAAAATTATCAGATATGTTTAAAACATTCTTGAAACGACATGAAGATTCTCAAGACAGATCAAAAATAACAGCAATACCAAATACAACATACGAATTACTCCGAAACACAATCGGTTATTTGAACGAACAACAAAGACAAATACAGTCAGTAAACGATAGACTCAGAAATAATATATTAAGTTATAATAATTGGTTAACAAAAATTAATGAACTAAAAACAGAATTAAAAACAGCTACATTTGATATAATTCAAATCATCTCAGAGTGTACATTCCTATTTTGGTTAGATAATTTTGAACACATTAACGAAAAACGAATAGAGTTTGGAGAAGCATTTCACGAAGAGATTGAAAATCTAAATGAAGACTTTAGACACATCTGGGACGGTTAGTACTATTCACCACACTTCGAAAGTACATTAAAAGTATGTTCAGACAGTAAAAATTACATACAAGGACTAGAAGATTGTGTACAAATCACAGATCAAGGACAACTGGGTTCCTCATCGTTTAGCCTGTCAAAAAAACTTAAAACTACGTCAACACCAAAAGACGTTCAAATAAACACAAGTCTGCAAGCAAAACAAAAATCAACGATAAAACCAGACAAACCACCAACCTCAAAATTGTTTGAAAACCAACAAAATATTGTAGACGAAATATATATTTCCGATTCAGATGAGAAAGAAAAAGAAATAAAATTTGGGAATTGGATACCACCAACGGTAAATCAGAGAGTAAGGAAGAAAACTCAACAAACGATGAACCAAGACTATATTAGAAACAATACATATATAAGCTCACTAAACGAAAACAATGATAATCACGATTTACATTGGGAACAACAAACGTACAACTATAAT
Organism: Convolutriloba macropyga; assembly: GCF_964194025.1. Classification (NCBI taxonomy): domain Eukaryota; kingdom Metazoa; phylum Xenacoelomorpha; order Acoela; family Convolutidae; genus Convolutriloba; species Convolutriloba macropyga. The sequence continues at coordinate 27,524,993 of NC_134481.1, read as the reverse complement.
GATCTAAAAGACGAAATCACAGAAAAAGTAACAGATCATACAAATAAATTAATAGACAATATAGAAAACAAATTTAGACAAATAAACGAAAACAGGGAAAGAAAACAAGATGAAGCATTACAATCAATGTTTAACAGATTCGAAAGAACGTTAAATGACATTAATATGCAATACAATACACGAACAGAAAACAGAAATGTAGAAGAAAATAATATACAAAACAACAGACACGAAATTAGAACACGAAGATCAACCCCAAGTACTACAAATTCAAATACAACAGAAGAAAGAGAAACAACGGTAACAGAACCTCCATTACCATTCTTTAAACAATTAACATCAATGAGTATAAACGAAGAACCACAAATTGAACAAAACATAAGTAGTGGTTCAGTACCAACGACAATAAGACCATTTGATGGCACAGATCCAGCAAATACTGTCGAAGAATATCTAAACAGTATAGTGGCAGCAATGATATTTAGCAGTGGCATAGAGCCAGTAAACAAACCAGGACACCACCAATGGAAAGTAAAAAGAGCAGCCTTAATATTACACACACTACAAGGTCCAGCTCAAAAATGGTATTCAACTCTTCCGAGTGAAACCAAATTGGATTGGGAAACATTTTGCAAAGAATTCTCAGATATGTACGACTCTGAAAAATCAAAACAACAAGCAAAAATAGTATTAAAGTAATTACAAAAACATACAAACGAATCATTACGGTCACTTGCTCTGAGAATAGAAACACTTGTCAAAACAGCATATTCACTATATACAGAAGATTATAGAAATAGTGTAATGAATCAAACAGTCATAAGATGTTTGGATAATGAACTAATAACGGCAACCTTGAAAAAACATGCAAACCATAAACAAACACCAAGAGAACCAGAAATGCCATTCGAAGCTCTAGTTGACAAAATAGATCAAATGGACTTAACAAGAACAATAACGAACAATCATAAACGATTATATGAAATTAACCAAACTATAAATAACATTAATGACGACTTAAAACAAATGAACATAGCTTGTAATAGTATAAACGACCTGAATCAAAACGACTTGGAACAATTTGAAGGAACGATCTGTAACGTTCTAAATGAAATAAATAACACATACGATAGAAAAAATTTTAAAGGAAGACCAAAATTTTCACTATTTTGTAGTTACTGTAGTTCACACGGTCACACAAAAGGCCGATGCTTTAAAAAGCTAAGACGAGAAAGCATACCAAGACCAAAAGAAAAATCATTTTATGATCACATGAGAAATAATCAAAATTTACCGAATAGAAGAATCGACTCTATCAATGTCAATGGAAGACAACTACCATCAACATCACCAGTGTACAACAGGTCAAGAAGCAGAACGCCATATAGACCACAATCAAGAAATAACTACAATAAAATGTCAAATTATCAAAGAAACAGTGACTCCAATAACAAATATAACAATAAAAATACAAGTTACAATAGAAACAATTTCAATAGAAGTAGAACAAACAGCTACAACAGAAACAATAAATATAATAGATATAATAATAGTAGATCAAGCTCAAGATACACAAATTGCAGTCAATCAAAACACCAATCACCGTATAACAAAAATAATAATAATAGTAATAATAATTATAACAGACAGAGATTTGATAGCAGAGATTCAAATAGAACTGATAGATACAGACAAAGATCAAATAGCAATAACAGACATTATTCAAACAATAACAAAAGAAATGATAAAAGAAATTCGTCACATCGAGAACAAAATAACAGACATCAATCAAAAGACGGAAGAACAGATGGAAACAAATATAACAATAATAACAATAAATGCAGAATAAATAATATTGAGACAGATAGACAAAACGAAGATCCACCTGGCATTGATGAATACGAATACACATCCGAATCATCAAATGAAGATCAAGAAATACTTGACAAATTTTACAACGCGAACGAAGACACATGCAATACTATAGTGAATGCACTAGAAAGTAACCCAACATGGATACTACCAATGTATCAGTGTAACAAATTCGAACAAGACTTTACAAAGCAAAAACCAGTATTGGAAATTGATTTTCTACTGGACTCTGGAGCAACATTAAACCTCTTATACGAAGACACCTGGAATGAAATAAAATACAACAACTCTGATATACATCTCGAACGAGCAAACAAAACACTAACAGCAGCAAATAATACAACCATAGAAATATTTGGAACAATAACATTAAATCTAACACCAGATAGAATATCAAACAACAGAAATAAAATACAACACAACTTTAAAATTCATTTTTATGTTACTCAAAGTAATCACAACATACTTGGAAATCCATTCTTCAAGGAACATATAGAAACAATAAATGTAAATACGAACAAATTAACAATAAACACTAACACAATTCTAGATAATGACATTACATTCTTCATGAACAGTACAAAAGGATACCCCTACTACTCTAGACTATATCCGATTTATAACAAAGAATCAATCTATCTCGAAAAAGAACAACATAGTTGCGTAACATTTCCGATACCCATCTTCAGACAAATGGAAAAGTCAAACGGAAAAACAATTTATAGTTCAAACTACTATTTCGAACCAATTAACAAGTATCACAATCTATCATTCATGGATATAAAAGTTCTTACAACAGAAAAAGAACACTTCATGGACATATTCTTAGTCAATAAAAATCAACACAAAATAACAATTAATGAAGGCTTAATTGGTTTTATGTATCAAAACATTACGTTCAAAAAACAGAACGAAGAAATGTATCAGACTAATTCCATAGACTTATTTACAGCATTATATCACTTAACATATGAAAATGAAATTGATATCAACGAAATACTAAACATACAAGACAATAAAAAAATTGAACAAGTAGCTACATTCGAAAGAAAACCAAATTTCAAATGCAATTTTAACATTAATAAATACACAGAATCAGAAAAAGAATTTATTCAAATGTTCGACTTTCAACATTCATACTTAACCCACATCGAATTTGAAAAAGTAGTAACAATCATATTAGACTACAGACAAGTCTACGCAACGACAAAATTTGACGTTGGAAAAACAAAAGTGAAGCTGAATCTACCTATAAAGAAAGATGCAATTTTCAAGAAACAAAGAATAGGCAAAGTACCAATACAGTTAAGAGAACGAATCCAGAAAATACTGGACGTACTAAAAAAGTGCGACATAATTGCACCAGTTAAGACGTGTTCTGAGCTTACCTTTATTAGGATACTTCTGGAACTGTCTTATGGTTGTCTCAAGAATAAGGTGTACTCTTAAGGCTTACCTGACTAACTAAAGTTCTAGATCTCTAGTCTGTTGCTCTTCTATCTGAGCTTCAGTAGACAGTGCACCGGCCTCAATGCTAAAGTCTAACGTATATCTCAATACTAAAACAAGAGCGGAGTAGAGAGTGAGAAATATACTTTATTATTATATCAGGTATGACTGGTATCTACTAAAGGGGTAGCGTGTTGTGTTACCTACGGGTAAACAGATAAACATTTAAAGGAAAGGTATTTCCATATTTTCAACCAATCAGGGTTGAGTATTTTAGTTTATATTTATTAACATAAATAAATTCTCTAAATCTTTTTGTTGGAAGTCAACACTGACTCCATGCTTTATGGACAATTTTGCACAATCAATCTGGGACTCATCGAATTAAAACGAGGTACTTTTTTAACCATCGACCTACGATACGCATATAGCCAACTACGGCTATATGAAGCAACCATACAACAATGCAACCGCAATATAAAAGGGAGTCAAGCCACCGACCATACCTGTTTTTAGCAGCATTTTATGGCATAACATATATGCCAGCTAAATTCCAAAAAACAATGGACAACCTTCTAAAGGGGCTCAAAAAAACGCACAGTTTCATAGACGACATTATTAGAGTCACTGGTGGAGGAAAAAAAACACAAAGAACAAGTCTTCAAATGCTTCAAAAAACTAGACAAAAAAATCTCATCACAAATTTAGAAAAATATCATTTCGCGAAAAACAAAATTGCATTGTGAGGATTTCAAATGAACCAACACGGTTAAATAATAAAGTCTTTCAAATAGTCTTTTCTGGAAGTCATATTTGACTCCATCTTTCCGGGGTTTCGAGTTTTCTGAAAGTCTCTTGTACAATCTAATAAGTCAATTTCTCTTTATTCTCTCTGAAGGATTTTCTTTCTTTTTGGAATGTGTTGCTTGAGATCGGTTCGTCTGTAAGTCGGTTCCCAGACACAGGTTGCCCAAGGAGCAAGGATTGAACATCAACAACCACAAAAGTATCTATTCCATTACCACGTCCAGTGGGTGAAGATCCTTTCGGGTAGGTCCGGTGTTGATGCTTGGAGGCGATCCTGATGTCCAGTGACTTGACTTACCTGACTTACCTGAATTGGTTTGTTGTTAGGTGTTAGATGTTTTAAAAAAAAGTTTTTCATTATTGTAACCTTTTGTTAGGTTTTAATATTCTGTTATACCTAGTATCCCTTCCGGTTGGAAAGAAAATAGAGATTTATTTGATCTATGTTAAGTATATTTTGTTATATGTTTTTATGGAATTCGATGGATCAATTGAGGGTAGTTCTTGCTAGGTCAACACAAGGTGTGTGACATGGTCTAGAAATGTTTTAGTGACAATTGAATGTGTAGCCATGTTGAATTAGTTCAAATTTGATTATTGAAGATGAACATGTATTAATAATTTTGATTTCTTCGCGAAACCAGAAGTTATTCTGATGCAATCAGTTCTTACGAATTGTATTGTCATACTTCTACAATTTGTGTTGTGTCATGTATTTTGTAAAAGGTTTAGAGATCTCGCTTATTGTTTGTTATAATGGTTAGGCCCAAAAATGTCAATTGCCTGATCCTCATTAATGGGTATTTTATCAATTCTGGAAATTAATTAATGTCTCTGTCTGCGCGCTTATATCCAATATTCCAAATAATCCAAAGACTCTTTCAGTATTTGGATTACTACAATGTTAGTTGTTACTAGGTAAAGGTGAAGCTGTTAGTTGTTACTATAGCTTAAAGAATTAATATAATGTATCCATATATACATGTGTTTTGTTCTTTGATAAATGAAAGTATGTTTTACATATATTTGGTCATCAGTTTATTTATATGTTTTTTACATGTGAAAATTTCGAAGTCCAAATATTTTATTTTTTGATCTATGTTAGAAGTTGATATATTGTTACAGTCTGTTTGGAAAAGTATATAACACTTTGCTATGTCATTATGATTTCAAACTGATATTATAGTTTGTATGTTGTGTAAACAAATTGGTTCTATAAGAATCTAGGATGAGTTTTGTTGAAATGTCATGTCAATGACTCAAGGTCTGAAAGTTATTATTATATTTTATACATAGAGTTAATATGTCTTGTTATATGACTCACCGTTTGTCCGTTTACACTTTGTTTACACTGCAAGTGTTCTAATTCCCGTCAATTCTGTGTCCTATTTCAAGTTGTTATTTATTTACAAAATTGCATATAACTAACTATGGAAAAATCTTTGCATATATACATATACAATTTAGAAATTAGGTTAGGGTTTATAGAAAAAGTAAAAAATTATTTTTTTAGAGTTTATTGAACAGCGAAGATATATAACAATCGGTACAATTATTTTTGTAATTAATAGTTGTGTAAATATGAAGTACACCTATAGATTGCTCGTTGTGAGTGTGTTTATCGAGATAAAAATATAAATATAAGTGTTTACAAAGTATTTGAATACAAATTATTGGACTGATACAAATACATTTATCAGGAAAGGGTGAATTTCGGGTATCAGAAAACATAATTAATCATATATGCACTGATTAATTTCATGGTTTTTTATTGTTACTTGTCGAAATTATCGAGAGTTGTTACTATTGAGAGTTGTTACTTGTTACTATGATAACATTGTTAAAATTTCTCCGTCCGTTTCGGATAGTTTGTCCGTTCTTTATAATGGCGGTATTCCTTTACAAAGTTGTCGGCTTTCGATAGGAAATATGCAAGTAAGTTCGTTAGGCCTTTTAATGGAATGTCTGTAGTGGATGCTTTCACTGTGTTGCATAGTTCGTGCTCAAGTTCTGTTTTAGTCCGTTCATTATTGAAGTTTATTCTATTTGTGAAAATGCGGTTTGTTACGCTTCCTTCGAGGTGCTAGACGTGATATTCTTCGCAAGGTTCCAAAGCTTTGATCGGTACCATGAGAGGCCGCTCCGGTGTATCTTTCGGTTGGAAAATATAGTAATTCTTGATTGGGTCAAAGTTTCTAAGTGTGCCCAATGTATGTTCCCATTTTAAACGATATCCGTAATTTAGGAAATAAGGTGATGTGAGTTGATCGTTTATGTGTATGTAACTTCTTGATGTATTATTGCTTTTGTCACGTAGAAATGTATAATATATAAGGTTGTGGATTAGCTTAGTTTCATGTACTCTGTAGTTATTGTTCTGTCCATCTTTCGGTGTAGGATGCTGAAAATTGAAACTAAGTTGAAATATCTGATGATCGTAAATACTGTACGCAGATAAGTCTTGGGATGCTTTAGCTATAAGTAGATCGAAATGACATGTGATTGGAATTTTAAACTCGTAGTCATAATCAAATAAAAATCTCTCAGTTAGGCTATAAAACTGTTTGAGTATTGGGTACATAGTCTGGTGGAGTTTGTCTCTCCCCATGTTTTTCGTACTACGCTTGACAGTATTTGTATTTTATGGTGGCAGAGGTGGGAAATACTCTGGGAAATACGTGAATCGAATGGCATGTTTGCCCAATTTCTGTATGATAATAATGGGTTGTAATTACTATTGTGTGGGCTATTTAATGTTCTAGGATCTTTGTCCTGAAACCAAATTGTTTCCATAACTGTTGTCGATGGTGTCTGCTCATTTGTTGATTGGTGGAAAAATGATTTACTATTAGTTGATCTCTGTGTTACCGCGTAGGGGAATCTTAATTTGTTCGGTCTACTATTAGCTGTAAACAATCGTTGTTGAGCATATGTTTGTGTTCTCGGTTGTTCTGTAATATAATCAGATGGCGGTGGCGGTCGCACTGGTGGTGGGTAGTTTGGAAGTGGGGGTGATGTATATGACTCCGTCGTTGAACGGTTTTGAGTGTTAACTAATCTGCTATGTTCATAGCTATGAATATTTGTACTTGTTCCTTGCTCATTAGTGTTTTTGTTAGTGTTAAAGGATTGCAAGTTCCGTCTGTTGTCAAATTTATTCTTGATTTTACGTGCAATTTCTGGTGGAATTTGAGTAATCTTTGGAGTATTGTCCAAATGTACTCTCATTGTAGTGACTGTTTCAGAAATATTCCCCATTTGATCGTCTGTTTGAGTTCCACAGTCCGATGCGTTATCTCTTACTGTGCCAGGACTCGATCTTCCTGATCCGGAACTCAGCTCTCCTTCTTCAACTTCGTAGCTGAATGGTGAATCGGATTTGTATGGCGATTCGTAGTCCATGCCTGTTGCCATTGTGCTAAAACTCATAGATTATTACTATTTGAATAACATATGGTTACAAAAATTATGTTGACTGTTATAGAAACCGTTTGTAGTTTGATATGTTAAAAACTCATTCGTTAGTGGTTACATTGTTATATGTTAAAAACATATTGTCATTTTTACTGTAGGTCTCTTGTGTTTTGTTGTGAATACACAATTTTATGAATATACAATTTTGACGAGTCAATAGTAGTGGGGGGGTATACTGTTAGATGTTCTTTAATGTACATTTTGTTTTAAATTTCGTATGTATCAGCCGAATGAGTGTCAAAGTCTGTGACTTCATTTGTGTGTGGCTGATCATTTTGGAGTACGTCTAGGCTGTGACTGCGATTATGCATTTTGTTAGCCGTTAATTTTAGTTGTTCAAAATCAATTGGTGGAGGGTTTTGCATATCTAGTAGTTTCGATGTAGGTATTAAGTGTCTTTGTTCGTTAGTTGTTATTGAAGGATTTGGGATTTCATATGGTTTTGGTTGATGAATTGGTATTGGTGTTTCATATGGATGGTTGTGGAATAAACTAATATGTTGTTCAAGTTTTGGTGCACTAGGGATAGGTGCTGATAAACTGTTTGCGATGCATTGATATGCCGGGGGTGGTGTAATTAGTTGTGGTAATATTGTTTGTAGTTTATTCTCTTTTATTGTTTCTAATGGTTTTAATTTAAATGGTTCTGGTTCATATTTCCTTTCTGGTAATGGTGGTTTCTGTATCTTTTTTGTTGATTCTAAAGTTCGTAATTGTAGTCCGTTTTCTGTTCTACGGATTGTTGTGTTGTAATGTTTATAATTTGTATCAACGTAAATTTCTGTTTGTGGCTCATTGTTGTTATGATTTGACGTTGTTACTTCTGCTGAATGTCTACGAAAGTTAGGTCTACTTTTTCTCGTTTTGTTGTTTAAGTTTCCATAATGGGAATTGTTATCGTCACTGTCGTCATGTAGATTTTCTTCTTGTATTTGTGCTACTAATTGTGTAAGTGTTTGTGAAAATATTCCAAATATTCCGGTTAGTAGTATTTTCGTTATACTTGCTTGCTTTCCGATTGCTTTGTGAATAGCAAAAGCGTTATAGAATTTAAAAATAAGATTTATTATGAATAGTATCATGCTAATCATAGCATAAATAATAGCCATTTTCTCTAATATGTACCATGGCCAACCAAAGATGGTTAGAATTTGGTCTTTTAGCCATGCGCCGTCAAAATTTTTTTTCCAGTTTACGCTTGGTTGATCAATCTGAAAGTTATATCCATTGATATTCAAATCTCGTAGCCATTTTAGTGATTGTTCGTAATTTTTATATGTTTGTAATAAACCTAATTGTTCGAGCTCTAAGAGTTTTAGTGCATTAGCTGACTGTGCGTCTTGTAATTGTTTTTTCACGGTCTCTCATGTATTCATGTAATAGATCTCTTTTCCGTTCTTGTATTAGTTGTTCTTTATTGTAGATTCCGCTTTCTATTAGACTTGCTTTACTAAACATACTGTCTAATACTATTTCTTCAGAAGATATAGTGTTTAGTATTGTTTCAACTTTAACTGGATACGGTGTTAATCTGTATCGAGATGCTCCTTCCGTATCTATAGATATGAGTTGATCAAAAATACTGTGTGAACATGGTACCTTTTTTGCCCAAAAGTATGTGTGGCTTGTTAGTTGGTGTACATATTGTACTCTGTTTTTGTATAGAATTGGTATTTTATCATAACATTCACGTGTTTGTGGTACATAAAGTGGTGATGATTTTTTTGCACATTTGTATATTTTCATAACGTTTACTCCCTCTTGTTTTACAAATATCGATCTGTCTCCTGTAAGGATGTATCCTAGAAGTGGTGTGTTCTTCTGTAATTGTGTTAATGTTAACTGTCGTAAATTTCTAGTTTGTTCGCAAATTTGTGAATAAAATTCTATTGCTTGTAAACTGATTCTAGAGTATATGTTACTCATATATAAGTCCATGTTCATATTCAAATGTGTGTTTTCGTTAATAAAACCGTAATAAAATTGGTTGTTATCTTCATCTTCGTAGCGTGTGTGCGTTGAGATGATTTGTTTTGGTGTTATTTTTATGAATTTTTCATCATCGAATTATCTTTCTTTCTTGTCACTTTCTGTCCTGTATGCATATCAAAGCCATATTCATATATTATGTAAATATCATCGTATTCTGTTTTATGTAGGGGTTGTAGTGATCCGCATTCGTGTTCAACTATTGGATATATTTCAAATCGTGTTGCTATTGAGGCTGTCTTATTTAATTTTATTTTCTCTTGTATATCTGGTTTTTGTACTGTTGTCCATTCTGCGTTTGTTTCTATCCAGTATCGGTCTTGATATTTTACCATGAATGCATCAAATCTAATCAGTTCAAATAATTGACAATGTGTTTGGGGTTCCCAAACTATTGTTGCTTTTGTAAAAGGTGTCGGTTGACACTCTCCTTTGCGGAGATCGCATGGTAGTTTTGTTCCCATGTATGAGATTTCTTCCGTATCAAGATTTAGTATGAGTGATACATCTCTGATTTCTAATGTCCAATCTAGTATGTCTATTCTGTTTTGTTTTCTTACTCCGGTTAAACAGTTTGATTGTGCGTTTTTTATTGCGGAGGGTATCCATGTTGGGTTTGTGTAATCATACACTATCCTGCCATATGGTGGTACCATAGGAGTATCTAAATGAAATTGTATTCTGCCTTGGAGGTCTTCAATTCTCTTTTGTAATGGTGGATTAGCTATGTAATTGAATGATATGTTGTATCTTGTGGGTTCATATTCTGTGTTTTTTAGTAAGTTAAGTCTGGCGAGTTCGTTACGAACTTCGTCCGGGTCTAATATTTTTGTTCTTTGTGCGTCTGATACATAATAGCTAGGTCGGTTTGCTCTAATGTAGTTGGTGTGTTGTGAACACCATTCTACTCGTTCTTTAATCGTTCCTGCAACTGCGTATGCTTTAATCTCTACTGCTTGTGCTTTTGATAACAGCTGAACTTCTGTTTTTGTCATATCTAAATCGAGTGGTTTAAATTTGCATGTACTAAATTTGTTTAGTTCGTAGTACTTTACGTTCGTGATTTCTTCTGCGTCGCAATCGTAATGTTCAATAAAAATATCTTGAGGTCCGATTGCAGAGCCGTTTATGTTTTGTCCTGTTAATTCTACGTAGTCTTCCTTTGTTTGACGTTTTTGTCTTTTATTGTTTAATTGGAATTTTTCTAGAATACTGTTTGTGAGATGTTCTTTATAGAAATTCCAGTTTCTTGTCCATTTATCAATAGCTATGTTCCACATTTCTTCATAGTCTGAACTGTTTTTAAAATTCTCTAATTCTGTGATGTTATAAATGTCTTGGATTGAGTTTGAGTCTGCTGTTAGTTCTGTTTGATTGTCAGATACGTGTTTCATAAGTTTGTTGAAGTTTTCTCGTTCTATTGTATTTGATGTATGTATTTTTATTTTGTTTTTATTTTTGATTTTTTGATATGTTTCTCCATTCTTTCGTTGATGCGGTCTTTAATATCTTCTTTCAGTTTGTTTTGTATCTTATATTGTGATTGTATTTGTGTGTCTATTTTCATATAAGTAAATATTATTATTATTATTAATATTAGTATTATGGATTTTAATTGAAACGGCATGTATATGATAATCCTGTATGAGGATTGTAAAATGTTGCAAAACCTAAAGTTTGTTTAGTATATCTATCAAACTTATAGACAAAGTCAATACAAATAAACGGTGCTGGTGTCGTTGTTGTTACTATAGAGGGTGTTGTTGCATGAAATGGATGATTGAATATCGTATCGTATTTAATCGTTGTTTTAATTTTTAGTTCTAGAGATGGTGTTGCTAGAACTTCAAGTGCTGAATTTCGTTGGCGATGTGTTACATTTAAGGTATTTGTAAGTCTAATTCTTGACCAATTTGTGAGGGTATCTCCAAGATTAGTTGGTCCGTATAATGGTGGAGGTGGATTCCAGGTCTTATGATCTAATGGAAAAAGATATGTATGATCATTAGTTCTACTTAAAGTAGGGGGATTTGGATTTAGTACTGGTGTTGCTCGAGTTCTACCTGGGTGACTTGATGCTAGTCTTAATTCTGGTATAAATGATGCTGGTGAGAGTATTGTATTTCGTGGTGGTTGTAAAGAGTTTGTTACTTCTACTCGTGGTACGCTGATTGAGGTGTTCGAGGATGAAGATTGTTGTGATCTATGTGGTGTAGTGTTCGTACTTATCGTATTTTGCGGTGAAGTTGCTGACCAAATTGAACTATGTGCTGAGTGTATTGGTTGTACACGAAAATTGTCTTGTACGAAATTGAAGTCTTGTCTTTGTTGAAATGTGGGTGGTAGAAATGGATTTACTCTTAATTCAGATGATGTAGGTGTTGGGATAGTATTAACACTTGAATGATCGTTTGGTGAACTGATATTAAAATTATGGAGTGTTGGTGTTCGGGTTGGTGTTCCGGTTGGTGTTCCGGTTCGACTTGGTGGTTCTGACTGTCCGGCTTCTATAGGTCTTATTATATTTGGTTCTATATCAGTAGAATCGTTTGAGACTAATGTAGAGTCTTGTGTGGGAAATGAGAGTGATGCTCTACGTCTGCCTCTTAATAGGTCTCTAGTTTCTGTTCTCTCACGCCGTACTGTATACGGGTTTTCGTTTCCAGGGTCTGTATCGTCTATCTCAGGCGATGTTGGTATATTTGTTAGATCTGTTACTTCGTTATGATGTGGTTGTTCTTGAGTATTGTTACGGTTACTATTATTATTTGATGACGCAATTTTTGCTGATTTTTAATTATTTAAGCTCCGGAACCAGGTCCGTGTGGTGGGATTTGCATATATGGTGGTGTTAATATCAGTACTGGTATTAGTTCTTGTTCTGGTTGGTGTGTTTGTGCTCCTATAATCGATATCCAAATTTCGTTATGTTGTATTCTTAAGTTTAACTGGTATATTACAACGTTTCCGTAAAATGGTGATTCTGCAGGAAATCCAATTTGTAGATAGAATTTTTGTGAATGTAATGTGTGATATATAGATTCTTCTATGTCGGGGTTTGGATCAATTTTTATGGATTTACAAAGTTCTCTATTAAACTTAAGCACATGCGTACTAGGAAATATATAACTATTGCAATTTTAACAAATTTAAATATTTCCAGTTCTACAATATCTATGTTTGTTTTACATGTATGGTATATATCAGGATGTATTTCGTGCATTGAATTATTGTACTGGTGGGCTTGCATATACTACTCTGCGATTTCTAATTACTTCATGTATTGTTACAATCGCTAGATACGTGGATATTACTACTATGCAAGGTACTAAGAATATAGTAAGAAATAATATTATTTTATTTAATATTAAATAGAGTGTTACTAATGTTTCTGAGAAATCAATTGTTGAAACTTATAAACGAGTGTTGGTATTTGGAAAAGATTTTTAATGCTGTACTGGAAAATGACAGTTATTTTCTTGTGTAACTGACACTTAACGGTGTCGCACTAATTGTATGAAATTTTAAATTCACTGGTAAACTACAATAACAATAATTGGTATCATATTATCTGTTAGGCTTTTAGTTTATCGTCTACAAGTTCAATAGCGTCTTTTTTACAAACTACTATGAAAACTGTGTTTAGTTTGTTGATATCAACACATGTATCCGTGTGTATTTGTTGTTCTAGTGTTTGGAATTCTGAAATAGTTTCGTTACAGAGTGTTATGTCTTTTAACAATTCGAACTGTTTTTCTCCCCAAAAGAGTTTTACTTCTTGTCCGGTTTCTGTTATTCCTTTAATTATGCATAAACAATCTTTAGTTGAAATTTTACAATCAGTGGTTGTGATACTGTCGTTATCAAAATGTATATGACTATTTAAAGGAAATTTAAGTTGAGCAAAATTGTCTCTTTGTACTTTTATTGTTATGCAAAGCTGGTTTCTGTTTAAAGAGTGCATAAACTCGGATGCTGCTAACATTGGTGGTTTTTCATCACAGTGATATGTATAGTGGTGAATTAACCTTTCTGAAATGAAATTAAAGTAATTCAGTTTACCTGTTAAGTTGTGTTGTCGTGCAATTGAGTGTTGTTGATAAACTTGTATTCTGAACGATGAAATTGAAAAATAGTTTATCTTCTCTTTCTAATGTGATATTATAGAAACAAAGAAAAAATTCTGTTGAGATAGAAAATTTTTGAATTTTGAGTGTACAATTTCGGTTTTTCAGCTTAGCTGAAATTTTGCACAATTTTTCAAATTTTTCAAGTTAGTTTGGCAGTTGTGGATTGTACGAGGCAAAATCAGAATTGTGATTTTTTTCTTTCTCGTTTCTGGTTCTCTACAATGTTTCTGACATTTACATATCTTCCGTTTTTATATTTGGGTTGTTAAGTTGTCAATTTTAATAATTACTAGGTCTAATTAGAATGTTAGTTTCCTATATCTTGAATTGGATTTACTTCTGACATTTTCCAGAACTTTTGTTCTCAAGATGTTGTTTTTTCTTTGTAATTGGTGTATTGGTATGAAGTTTATTATATTTGATGGTAGTTGGCGTGTTTCCATCATGGTATGTTATGGTAATTAGTCTAATGTTGGTGCCGACTTTGTTGTTGTCTTTTGTTTTGAAGTAATTTCTTTGATCATTGGTATGGTTCGTGGCGTCAGTTTGTACCAAGGAATTTGGTGCAAAACTGTCTAATAACTGAAAAGGTATTATTGGTAATTGGATACGTTGTTGCAATCTTCTGCAATTTTGCAACTTTGCAATGTGAATTGGTAGTTGGTACCAATGATACAAAATGCTTTGTTTGAGAAGCTTTGACGTGATTGAAATGTTCTTTCAACTACTAATGATCTTGGTAAGATCAGTCTTGTTAATCACCATCTGTTTGTGGTGTTGGTAAATGTTAATTGGTCTGAAAATTTACTTTTTGTTACTAATGGCGTCTGCAAAGAGACAGTGTGTCTCTGCGAATTGTTTAACATCTCTGTCATCTCCTTATGGATGTTGTCAATTTTTGAGTTTTCTCCCGTTAATGATGTCTTTGTTGGGTTTTAGTGATTATCACTAATGAGTTACAGTTTGAGTTATCTCTAATTAGGTGGACTAATGATGTGTATGACGTTAGTTGTATGACGTTAGTTGTTAACGTCCGCTTTTCAATAACGTCCGTATTTTCACTAATGAGATGTATGACGTCCGTATTTGGTATGACGTGGGTATGTATGACGTATATTGTTCTGTTCTGTGCAAAAAGGTGCACTGCGGATTGACCGTTCATAGAATCGAAGGTCTATTTAGCCGAATGTTTATGTTTCAGTTCAAGTTCTATTTGGCCGAATGTCTGATAGCCGAATGTATAATTATGTATGTAGGACGTGTATGTTAAGAATGTGAATGGATGTATTATCCATCTATGTGAATATATGTATTCAAAGATAACGTGTATGACAGTAAACGTGTATTTTAGATCCTGTTGTTGGAGATTACTGGATGGGCTTTTATTGCGTGTTATTACGGAGATTGTTATTACGGAGACTGTTATACGGAGATTGTTATACTGAGATTGTTTACGTTTCTTTCTCATTACATTTTGAACAGAAGTTATTCCTTTGTTCTGGTGAACATATTCGTCCACTCGATACGTTACTCTATTTTTAGATGGATTTCTTTTTATTAGTTCATACTCATTATTTTTAGCTTCCGTTTCTATTACTAGTATTACCATTTATCCTGTTATTAATTATTTGTTGCTATTTTTTACTCTTTCCTATCGTTGTTGTTTGTTATTTCTAAATTTTCCTTTTTTTATTAATGTTCGTGAATGTTGACATCTTCAAAATATCTATTCCATTCCGTGAGGTGGATAGATCCTCGATCTTTTTTATAAAATATAAAATTATTTGTTCTTTGATTGTTTGTTATTTGAATATTTGTTGTTTGTTTATTGTTTACTGTTAATATCAATTATCTCTACACGTCTATTCCAGTTCTAAGCTTGTGAACATCAAATAAACATACCTTTTGTGTTTTGAATTTTGTGTTTTTGCATTTTTGTTTATATGAGAAATTACCCTTTGTGACAGTCATAGTTGAGGTTTCAAGGGCTACTATCAAAACCTATTTGTGTTAGAATATCATGTATGGATATGTTTTATTTGTTATTTGTTGTTTGAATCTTTGTTATTTGTTTCTATCGATGACAATGGTTGCTGTTTGTCAATTACTGCTTGGTGGGACGTTTGTCAATCCGGGTGGGCGTTTGCTAACTGATGATTTATCAGAGGATGTATGTCAGAGGATGTTTGTCAGAGGATGTATGTATAACGTATGTTTAAACTTCCAGTGTTCCTAAACAGTTAGATCTCCTTTGTGTTTTTATATTTTGTTGATTTAGATAAGGTATCCACTAAAAGGTGTAAAATATTTGGTGATGGTTGTTCCCAAAGATATTTATGGAATGTTAATATCGGAATTTATAACTTGTTCGAAAATTATGATGATATATCTCGGGGTATGATCCAATAAATCATAGTCGGTTAGTGGTTAGTTGAATAATAGCACCTTTTAGTACTATTTATTTTTAATTCTATTCATATGTATTTATGTTTGTAGTATGCTCTGTATTAATTTAGATATATTTATCGTTTCTTTTCTAATATATATGTGGTTCTGCACACAAGGTTCGGGTTAGGTATGTGTGCCCGTAAAAATAGTGAATGTACATAGGAATATACATAGGAATGTACATAGAGATAGATTTATTGTTGTAATGTGACAGATTTTTCGGATGGTTCATAGATGATATTTCGAATACTCTATGAAGATGATTTTTGAAAATTGATTATATTAGGTAGTATTGGAGCATTAAACGGTTACGGGATCTGTTTAGTAGTTTTACTAATGATAGCTGTATGCACGGATGATTATGAAATGACTTTTGGTATAGTCGGTCAAATGAAATGAATATTTTATAATGTTAGAAATTTTCGAGTTTGTGTGTAATATTATATGTGTTAGTGATAGTATTAAAGTGAGATTATTAAAGTTGAATCCCCAATCCATAGTGGGTTGTTTTACGGTACGTATGTATGAATTCGTCAATGTCGGTTGTTACAAATACAGTGAATAGCGTTGTATTGATATGGGTTATTAATTGACACGGGTTATTAGTATTAGTGTTAAATTGATTATTATTATTATTAATATTATGTATTATTGTTCTTTCGTTATTGTGTTAATAAAGTTTTCTTCTTACGAAGATTGTAATTATGAGTTTGTTGAATGTCATCTTGTGCTATATGTTTCTTGTGTGATGTTTTTATAGTAGGTTGTTTTAATATTGGAATTTCGTTCGTTAGTAAATATAAAATTCCACATTTTTACTTTGTGAAGTACTGGATCTATGATTTGTGTTTCTCTAATGAGATCTTCTGTGATTTTCGTTTTTTCATCATAGAAAACGTCTGTTATTTTTGCGTTATCGTAATTATTTTCTTGTTTAACATTGTTAATTAGTCTAAGATAGTCATCGTCATGGTGAACCGCATATGGTCCTTTTTGGTTTTTCTCAATAATCAAGTCGTCTTTTTCTACAATTGGTGATTGCCAATTTTTTGTTTTTGGTTTGTATTTCGGTATTAAATTTGTTTTTGTCTCTGTGTTATACTTCTCGTATGAGATTGGGTGATATTCGTTCTTATCAATGTTGATTTCGAAATAGTTATTATGTATGTTAGCTAAAACTGGATAGTGCGTTTTTTCTTTATTGTCTTCATCTGTGTTATTACATATGCTGTATTTGCATTCTAGGTTATTTGCAAATGGTGTTTTTGCAAAAAAGAATTTTATGTTTTCCGGTATTTCTACTGTAATGTCTCGTGTTTTAGTAAAATGTTCTTCATCTATTGTTCTACTAAGAAGATCGGGTAGGGCTAGGTTTTTCCCTTCTGTCCAAATAATATGTAAATTTGGAAATTTTATTAGTTTAAGTTGAAATCTGTAAACTCTGTGATTCGGTTTATTCTTTTGTGTAAATAGACAGATTATTGGTTTGTGGTCTGTAAATAGAATAATTGGATGATTTGAACCTGTTAGTAGGAATTCATATTCCGTAAGGGCGAATATGATCGCTGAGCATTCTCTAATTAATGTAGATAGTCGCATTTCAATTGGTGTGAAAAGTCTAGAGTTTGCTGATATTAATCTCATTTTCTTTTCAATTGGATGCTGTTGTAATAATGCTGCTCCAATGCCCGTGTTGGATGCATCTGATATGATGTAAAGTGGTTTTTTAGTGTCTGGCATTGTTAATCCGAGTTTATGTGTTATTGTTCTTTTGTCCATTTAAAGTCGTTCTCTTTGTGTAAGAGATTATATAATGGTTGTAGTATTGGTTGCATACCATATACGTATTTCGCTAGGAAATTTATTGTTCCCAGGTATCGCTGTAAAGCTTTCATACTCGTTGGTGGTTCCAGTTTTTGGAATCCATCAATCCGTGATGTAAGTGGTTTCACTTTTTTATCTTCAATTATATGTCCCAAGAATTTTATTTTCTTTAACATAAAATATGTTTTGTCGGGTGCTGCTTTGAGGTTTTCTTCAAGTAGTATTTTGTGATATTCTATCAATGTTTCGAACATTTGTTCATATGAATTTGTTTGGATAAATATGTCATCTACGTATGTAATGACTGTTCCTTTTCTAATTAAGGGATATAGAAAATGTGTTAGTATTGATCCAAATGCTGCTGGTCCAATTGATATTCCGTAGAATAAGCGTTTAAAACAGTATTGTTCATTTCCGATTGTAAAATGTGTATATCGCATTGATTCTTCGTCTAGTGGTATTTGGTTATATGCGCTATTTAGATCTGCTGTTGTGAATATTAATCCATTAATCCTTGTTAGGGCTACATCAACTGGTTCGATTGGCCAGTTACATTTGGATTCATCTATCATGCTGTTCAAGTATCTTGCATCTAGCACGATTTTTGGATTTGTGAATGTGTTCCCTGTTGATAGTTGTTCTTTGTTAACGGGTGCGATGATGTCGTATTTTTTTTAATATATCTAATAGTTTTTGTATTCTTTCTCGAAGGTGTATCGGTACTTTGCTTATTCGTTGTTTTTTGAAAATTGCATCTTTTTTCATCGGTAGGTTCAATTTTACTTTTGTTTTTCCGACGTCAAATTTCGTTGTTTCCTATGCTTGTTTGTATTGTAATATGGTTGTTACTACTTTTTCGAACTCTTCTTGTGTTATGTGTGAATGTTGAAAATCAAACATTTGTATAAATTCTTTTTCTTGTTCGGAATATTTGTTAATATTAAATTTGCATTTAAAGTTTGGTTTTCTCTCAAATGTTGCTACTTGTTTGATTGTTTCGTTTTCTTGTATGTTTAGTATTTCACTAATATCGTGTTCACTTTCGTATGTTAGATGATACAATGCTGTGAATAAGTCAATTGATATATTTCGTTATTTTGTTTTTTAAATGTAAAATTTCTATTCATGAAACCAATTAACCCTGTATTTATGGTTATTCTATGTCTATTTTTGTTAACTAGTAAAATGTCTATGAAGTACTCTTCATCTGCTATGAAGTCTTTTATATCTGTAAAAGATATATTGTGATATTTGTTTATCGGTTCAAAATAGAAATGTGATTTATGAATTGTTTTTTCATTTGATTTTTTCATTTGTTTAAATATAGGTATTGGAAATGTTATGCTTTTATTTTGGTTCTGTTCGATATAAATTGTTTCTCTGTTAAATATTGGGTATAATCGAGAGTAATACGGGTAACCTTTTGTACTATTCATATAGAATATAATATCGTTATCTAGGATTGTATTTGTATTTAAGGTTAGTCTATTTGTGTTTACATTTATCGTTTCAATATATTCTTTGAAGAAAGGGGTGCCTAGGATGTTATGATTGCATTGGGTTACATAAAAATGAATGTAAAAATTGTTTTGGGGTTTGCTTCTGTTATTCGAGATTCTATCTGATGTAAGAGGTAATTTGACTGTTCCGTATATTTCTATTGTGGTGTTGTTCGCTGCAGTTAATGTTTTGTTTGCTTTTTCCAATTGTATTTCTGGGTTATTATATTTTATCTCATTCCAAGTATCTTCATTTAGTAAATTCAATGTTGCTCCTGAATCTAACAGGAAATCGATTTCTAGTATTGGTTTTTGTTTAGTGAAATCTTGTTCAAATTTATTACATTGATTCATCGGTAATATCCATGTTGGGTTACTTTCTAATGTATTAATTAATGTATTGCATGTATCTTCGTTTGCGTTATAGAACTTATCTAATATCTCTTGATCTTCGTCTGATGACTCTGATGTGTATTCGTATTCGTGAATTCCTGGTGTGTCATCATTTTGTTTTTCTGATTTAATGTTACTTATTCTGTTTTTGTTATTATTATTGTTATATTTATTTCCTTCATTTCGTCGTTCTGTAGAGTAATTCCTTTGATTTTGTTCTCTTTGTGATGAATTTCTCCTGTCGTCTCTGTTATTGTTGTTTGAGTAATTTCTATTGTTACTACTTGAACGTTTTCTAAATCTGTCGTTTCTGTTTGAATCTCTGCTGTTATATCTTTGTCTGTTATTGTTATTATAATTATTATTTCTGTTATATGGTGATTGTTGTCTTGAGTTGTTTCTGTCTGTATATCTTGAACTTGATCTAGTATTGTATCTGTTACGATTGTTATTTCTATTGTAGCTGTTTCCTCTGCTTCTACTGTAATTGTTTCTATTATAACTTGTACTTCTGTTATTGTAATTATGTGATTTCCGATATCCTTGATAATTCCTATTATCTCTAGGATTTACGTTGTTATTTTAATTGTTCCTTGATTGTGATTTGTATGGGGTTCGACTTCGTGATTTGTTATATATCGGTGACGTTGGTGGTAATTGTCTTCCGTTAATGTTATTTGAATCAATGTTTCTGTTTGGTAAATTTTGATTATTTCTCATATGACCATAGAGTGATCTTTCTTTTGGTCGTGCTATGCTTTCTCGACGTGGTCTTTTGAAGCATCTACCTTTAGTATGTCCGTGTGAGCTGCAATAGCTACAAAACAATGCAAATTTTGGTCTACCTTTAAAATTCTTTTTGTCATATGTATTATTAATTCCGTTAAGGACATTACATATTGTTCCTTCAAATTGTTCTAGATCGTTTTGGTTAAGTTCGTTGATATTGTTACAGGCTATATTCATTTGTTTTAGATCGTCATTGATATTACTTGTACTCTGATTAACTTCATATAGTCGTTTGTGATTATTTGTTATAGTTCTTGTTAGATCCATCTGGTCTATTTTTTCTACCAATGCTTTGAATGGCATTTCTGGTTCTCTTGGCGTTTGTTTATGATTCGCATGCTTTTTCAATGCTGCTTTTTTTAATTCGTTATCTAAACATCTAATAAATGTTTGGTTCATTACGCTATTTCTGTAATCTTCTGTGTACAATGAATATGCAGTTTTTACGAGAGTTTCTATTCTCAGTGCTAATGATCTTAGTGATTCGTTTGTATGTTTTTGTAGTTGTTGTAATATTATTTTTGCTTGTTGTTTTGAGTTTTCAGAGTCAAAAATATCTGAATATTCCTTGCAAAATGTTTCCCAATCTAATTTTGTTTCACTTGGAACTGTTGAATACCATTTTTGTGCAGGTCCTTGTAGGGTATGTAGTATTAAAGCTGCTCTTTTTACTTTCGATTGAGGATGTCCAGGTTTGTTTACTGGTTCTATTCCACTGCTAAATATCATAATTGCAACTATACTGTTTAAGTATTCTTCAAAGTATATGCTGGGTCTGTACCATCGAAAGGTGTTATTGTTGTGGGTACTGAACCACTGCTGATGCTTTGTTCTATTTGAGGTTCTTCGTTTATACTCATTGATGTCAATTGTTTATAAAAAGGTAGAGGAGGTTCTATTACGGTTGTTTCTCTTTCTTCTGTTGTGATAGAATTGGTTCTTCTATTCCGATTTTCTTGTTGTCGATTGTGTTGTCTATTATTATTTTGTATATTTTCGTTCGCAATATTGTCTATATTCCTGTAAGTGAATAATTGTTCATTTTTTGTTCTGAGGTTTGTTTGTCTATTTATGTTATCCAGAGTTTTATCAAGTCTGTCGAATACCATTTCTAGTGCTTCTTCTTGTCTTTTTTCCATTCTTTTATTCATCTGTTGATATTTCATTTCCAGATCATCTATTAGTTTATTTGTGTGATTTGTTACTGTAGCTGTTATTTCATTTTTTAGTTCCATGTAATAATTTGTTTGTTGTCTCCAATATTGTTCGTGATACTCTTGGTTATCATTTAGGGAACTAATATAGATATTGTTTCTATTATCCCTCATTGGGTGTTTCCGTCGAGCATTTTGGTTCACTGATGGTGGTAATTGATTTTCAAATCTTATCTCTCTTTCTACGGAATCTGAGATATCTATGTCTTCGTCTATATTTTGTTGTTTTCCAAAAAAATTCGATGTTAATTGTTTATCAGGTTTTAGTGTTGATTTTTGTTTTATTTGTAAGCTATTATTTGTTTGAATGTCTTTAGGTGTTGATGTCGATGTTAGGCTTCTTGATAAGTTAAATGAAACTTTGATCCGTGATTTTTACATGACTTTGTAATCCTTCGATGAAGTTTTTGCTATCGGAGCATGTTTTTAATGTGCTTTCAAAATGTTCTGAATAGTGTTCGCTATTCCAAATGTTCTGGAGTTCGTCACATAAATGACTAATTTCCTCTGGAAATATTTCTCCGAATTGTACTCGTTTTTCATTAATGTGTTCGAAGATATCTAACCAAAAAAGGAATGTAAATTCAGATACTATTTTTATTATATCTAATGTTGTTGTTTTCAAATCTGGTTTTAATTCAATTATTTTTGTTAGCCAATTGTTATAATTTTTTATGTCTAATCTTAATTTATCGTTCACTGACTGTTTTTGTTGACGATGTTCGTTCAGGTATCCGGCTGTATTCCTTAGTGTTTCGTACGTAGTGGATGTTACAGCTGTCAATTTTGTTTTATCTTGTGATTCCTCATGTCTTTTCAAGAATATTTTAAACATATCCGATAGTGATGTTTCATTTTGGAAATTAAAAAATATCTTTTTATTTCTTTTTTCATCTGTTAGTGTGAATGTGTAATGTTTGTTATATTGATCTCTATCCAGTAGTATTACGGGTAAATAATGTACTAGATGGTTTCTATGTAAGTTGATCTGTTGTATATGTTTTGTTTCTTTAAAGAAGTTGTTTTTCAAGTTTATTATTATTCTGTATATAATTTCACGATTTTCTTGTGGACAATCGTTAGAAAATGTAAATGGTATTAAGAAATTGCTAATATTTGTTTGTTGATTGTAGTTGTAAGCCATTTTAATGTTCTTTTTTCTTTATATGCGTTATGTTTACCAACAATACTTTTGTTATTTATTCGATATTTTTTCTGTTTGTTTACCCAATTTAGTTCGGCACTGGTCGCACCAGATAAGACGTGTTCTGAGCTTACCTTTATTAGGATACTTCTGGAACTGTCTTATGGTTGTCTCAAGAATAAGGTGTACTCTTAAGGCTTACCTGACTAACTAAAGTTCTATATTTCTAGTCTGTTACTCTTCTATCTGAGCTTCAGCAGACAGTGCACGGGCCCCAATGCTAAAGTCTAACGTATATCTCAATACAAAACAAGAGCGGAGTAGAGAGAAAGAAATATACTTTATTATTATATCCGGTGGTTGACTGGTACTGACTAAATAACTTTCTCTTCTGAGAAGAGGGGTAAAATGGGTAAACATCTAAAGGAAAGAAAGGAAAAGATATTATTCCTTTTTTTTATCCAATCAGGGAAGAGTATTTTCAGTCTTTATTTATTTAAATAATAAAGTCTTTCAAATAGTCTTTTATGGAAGTCATATTTGACTCCACAGTGAACAAAGAACAACTATCTACTGGAAATATATTTACAAATCCAGTAATTATATTACGAAAAGGAGAATCAGTTATAATAGTACTAGATGCACGATACTTAAATAGCATGATTGATGAATCAAAGTGTAATTGGCCGATCGAACCTGTTGACGTCGCACTTACACGCATAAATGGAACAATATTCACAACAGCTGATCTAAATAGCGCATACAACCACATACCACTAGACGAAGAATCAATGAGATACACTCACTTTACAATTGGCAATGAACAATATTGCTTTAAACGTTTATTTTACGGAATATCAATCGGAACTGCAGCATTTGCATCCATACTAACACACTTTCTTTATCCATTAATTCGTAAAGGAACAGTAATTACATACGTTGACGATATATTCATTCAAACAAACTCATACGAACAAATGTACGAAACCCTCATTGAATATCATAAAGAACTCTTAAAAGAGAACCTCAAAGCAGCGCCTGATAAAACATACTTTATGTTGAAAAAAGTCAAATTTGTTGGACATATAATTGAAGATAAAAAAGTGAAACCACTCACATCAAGAATCAGAAACTAGAACCCCCAAAAAGCATGAAGGCATTACAAAGATACTTAGGAACAATTAACTTTCTTGCATATTACGTATATGGCATGCAGCCAATATTACAACCATTCTACAATCTTTTACACAAAGAAACTGATTTCAAATGGACACAAGAACATCAAAAATTTTTTGAACAGATGAAAAAAACAATAACACACAAGTTAGAACTAACGATGCCAGACACTACAAAACCATTTTACATCATAACAGATGCATCTAATACAGGCATTGGAGCAGCATTGCTACAACAACATCCAACTGAAAAGAAAATGAAATTAGTATCAGCAAATTCTAGATTGTTCACACCTATAGAAATGCGACTATCTACATTAATCAGAGAATGCTCTGCAATCATTTTCGCATCAACAGAGTACGAATTCCTCTTAACAGGCTCAAATCACCCAATGGTATTATTTACAGACCATAAACCGATTATCTATCTATTTACTCAAAAGAACAAACCAAACCATAGAGTTTATAGATTTCAATTAATATTAAGGAAATTTCCAAACTTATACATAATTTGGACAGAAGGAAAAAACCTAGCCCTCCCTGACCTTCTCAGCAGAACACTAGACAAAGAACATTTTACTAAAACAAGCAACATAACAGTAGAACTACCAGAAAACATAAAATTCTTCCTTGCGAAGACACCATTCGCAAATAACCTAGAATGCAAATATAGCATATGCAATAATACAAACGACGAAAATACAGATAGAACACATTACCGCATACTAGCTAACATTCACAACAAATACTTCGAAAAAAAGTATCACAAAGAGACAAAAACAAATCTGATACCAAAATACAAACCGAAAATAAAGAATTGGCAATCTCCAACGGTAGAGAAAGATGATCTCATTATTGAGAAAAATCAAAAAGGACCATACACAATCCATCATGACGATGATTATCTTAGATTGATAAATAACATAAAAATTCAACAAAAACAAAACTATGAAAATGCAAAAATATCAGACATTTTCTATGACGAAAAAAACAAAAGTAACAGAAAAACTAATCAAAGAAACTCAAATATTAGACCCTGTACTTCACAAAGTGAAGATGTGGAAAAAAACATAACAGTTAACCACATTCAGTAACAATGGACATACGTGGAAATAAAGGACTATTCGCATACTTCAGGAAATACAAATCGATCATCATTGATGAAAATTCTGAGATAATCAAAATTGTGATATATATTCATAAAAAATCAATACAACGATTCTGTCTACCACTAAAATTTCTACTAAGCACATTTTACGAGAACCATTGCATAGACCTAGTAGGTCACACGGGACTCGAAAAACCAAAACGAAACATAATGAAAAAATAATATTTTCCAAACCTTACAACTTGGATAAAAATACTAATTGCAGATTGTATACAATGTCAAACAAACAAAGTGTATGCGAACACAAAATTGAAAAGTAAACAAGACCAACAAGCACCGACAAAAACTTATTTTAACGAAATGATAATGATAGATACAAAAGGACCAATTTACCCTACATCAGAAGGAAATAACTACATCTTTGTCATAGTTGACGAAATTTCACATTATGTCATTTTCACATTATGTTACTATAAAGTGTGCACCAAAAAACAACGCACACTATGCATTTACAGCCTTATTTGAACATTGGTTCATGAAATTCGGACTACCCGAAGAAATCCGATCTGACAACGGATCTGAGTACATCAATACAGAATTAACACATTTATGCAATTACTTCGAAATAAAGTTTAAACCAAGCACAACATATGCACCTTGGACAAACGGATTAGTGGAAGGGACAAATAGAATAATTGGACAATTCATTAGAACATTGCTAAATGAAAAGTACAATAACTGGTCACGAAAGGCAAAATTCTTCCCATACGCGTACAACACACAAAATCAAACACGACTAGGCATGTCACCTTATGAAGTCGTTTTCAGTCAAAAACCGAGAAAACCAAAGAAAATTAAACTCGGAGCAACAACGGATGAAATGGGTAATTGCAACTCATCGGATAAAAGTGCATGTAACACACAAACTACACATACACACTTGGAAAACCATTTCAGCCATCCTAAAATTGCAAAATTACAAAAAGAAACATTCGCAAAATGGTTCCTAGACAAAGAAAAACACTACAACGATACATATCAAAAAATAACACAAATTCTACAAAACAGAAAGAAGTTAACCGATGAAATGAACATTCGATTTAGAACAGCAAAACCCCTTAAGAACAATACTTTTGTATTAGTCACTAATCAACAACAAATTGAAGGAGTATCGAAGAAACTATTACCCCTAAAAACAGGACCATATTTGTTTATTGATAAACCAACCGAAACAACGTAAATCTTAAAAGACAACAATAAAGAACAAATAACAATACACAGAAATCACATTGTACAATACTATCCAAAAGAAAGCACATCAAATTAGAACTACAAAATTATCTCCTAACAAAAGAAATACCAACAATAAAACAACCAAACACATCAACTTACATTCAAAAAGATATCCACAACCCGGATACAAAACATACACATCAATATAAACTTCGGAAAAGGAAGGTCACATTACAATAGTAAAAACTAAAAATAGTAATAAATAATTATATAATAATAATAAATATATAATTCATTAAATATACCTTACAAGCTATCATTTATACATTATGTTATATATATATATATATATATATATAAATATATATATATATATATATATATATATATATATATTACTCTACAATCTATACTATTTATGAATCATATTTATGTCTATCTATTTTGATAAAGAACACTACGTATTTCCCCAGCTCTGTAATAGATTAACATGTACCTAAATATACCCAGTATAACTTGCTACCTACATACATCCAGTTTTTCTACTTTAACACACTTGCCTAACCCGAACCTGTGTGTGTACCCCCCAAACAAACAAACCAGGTTATTAAAAAAGAAGATCTATATTAAAACGATAATAATAACAACACACAAAAAGTACAAAACACATCAATCAATCTGGAAAGTGTTAATAACAAATACGCCTAACTCAATCCCTAACCCTTGAAATATACATTATAACAAACCTCGGAATATCACTTGTTCACCAGATCAATCACACCAGATCTATTATAACTCTCAAATTACC
This sequence comes from Convolutriloba macropyga, assembly GCF_964194025.1. Lineage (NCBI taxonomy): Eukaryota > Metazoa > Xenacoelomorpha > Acoela > Convolutidae > Convolutriloba > Convolutriloba macropyga. Next base: position 27,497,637 of record NC_134481.1, on the reverse strand, counting down.
TAGGCACACACGTATTAACACCTTCAATGGTAACAAACAATAAATAATAAATATAACAAAATAGTGAATACTTTCTTCATCATCAACATCTTCTTTCTTCATCATCAACATCTTCGTGAACACCTCAATTCACAATCTTCACTAACTGTCATTCATCATCTTCAATCCACCTCATGACACATCTATCTCATGTGCTACACGTGAACACTAGCCGTCAACACAAAAATCAAATAACAAATAAAACAATATAAGTCAAAATAACAAACACTACTCTAACACAAACTAGTTATGATACTAGCTCCTGAACCAACCACTAAAGATTCTGCACGTTATTTGTATATAAACAAAATAGCAAAACACAATAAAACAAATAACAAATAGTATTTTGATGTTCACAGGCTTGGAACTGGAATAGACGTTTTTGAAGTTAATCGAAGTAAAAACAATAAACAAATAACAAATAAAACAATAAAACAATATAAGTCAAAATAACAAACACTAATCTAACACAAACTGGTTATGATACTAGCTCCTGAACCAACCACTAAAGATTCTGCACGTTATTTGTATATAAACAAAATAGCAAAACACAATAAAACAAATAACAAATAGTATTTTGATGTTCACAGGCTTGGAACTGGAATAGACGTTTTTGAAGTTAATCGAAGTAAAAACAATAAACAAATAAACCAAATAACAAAATTCAAATAACAAATTAATCCAAAATAACAATATCTTCCACGATTGAGGACTCGCGGAATGGAATGGACATTTTGTAGATGTCAATATTAGTAACAAACAATTTATTATAAAACAACAGATAATATAAAAAGGGAACATTAATAATAACACAAAACAGGTAAAACACCATTATTACTAATACTAAACAAGATAACACTAAAACGATTACGAATTAAAAGATAATGAGTTCAACATAAACATACACCGAAAATAACAACTTCCTCTTTTTATCTCCAACATATACACTGTGAAGAATAACTTCTTCTTTTCAAATTGAAATAATTTCCTCTTTTTAAACGAGTAACCCGCATAATGATGAATAAGTGCAAATAACAGTACAGGTCAACGGCAATAACAAATCTTTGCCAGAACTAATTAACACTGCTGGCAACGTTGTTAGCCTACTATCAATTATTCAACATTAAGGAATAAATGTCAAATAACAACCAAATAGTGATATAACTACAATCCAGCAGTGCAACAATCCAGTGAGAACAGTAATTACTACAGTAACAATCCAGTAGTTGTAATAAATCATTCGTTGTAACAATACATTTGTTGTAACCTACATGTACCAATCCGAACAGTAACAATCCAGAGTGAAATGACTCATTACCTGAAATATATACAAATAAAATTCAGTTCAAATTTCATTATTCATCGGTCAAATGATCTTCGGCTGAATAGAAATTTCATAGTAACATTTCAACAAATTATACGTCATAGCCCAAATCTACGTCATAAGCAAAAACGGACGTTAAAAAGACGGACGTCATAGTCCTCATTAGTAACCACATACCTCATTAGTAAACGCACACATCATTATTAGAGAGGAACGGATCAAAACAATCATCTTCATTAGTAAGTTGAAGAGACTTGAAGAACAAAGTACCGGGACAAACGGCTCCCAGGCAGACGCAATTAGTAACAAACTAAAAATGTCAACCCAGTTAACATTTCCCACCATTACCAGATGGTGATTAACAAAATAGATCTAACACAGATCAATTATGTGTTGAAGTAGACACGTCAAAACAACATCAACCATCAACGAACATTTACGTTGCAAACAGAAAGACTAATTAACAGTTTGCACCATTTGCACCATTTACACCAATTCTGCACCAACTGAAACAATTAATGAACCTGTAGCTCATTAGCACTAAACTTTCAAAGGATTTAAAAAAGCCAGCAGATGGAGTCACCGTCTTCATCGAGCAAACCATCAATAAAAACCTACTTGAAACAAATTACTACCTTTAGATAACTAATTGGTATCTTACCTACCAGCAAAAGATAACGTCATTAACCAATCAAACATACCAATTACTTTCCAACATACCAATTACAAGAAAAATACCGTAACAAGAAAGCCGAAGAAAATCCACAAAAGACACTCATAAATCAAAGGATAGCAATCCAAAATACTAATTACAACCAGAAAATTAGTAAAATTGGCAACTTCAAGAACCAAGAAAGAAAAACGGAAGATATGTTAATGTCAACAACATTATAAAGAGCACCGAATTTTCAAGTAAAAATCACAACTCCGATTTTGTCTTGTACAAATCACAACCTCTCTCAAATCAAAAAAATTTCTTCATTTCAGCTAAGCTGATAACAAAAGTTAAAACTAACTTAAATAATTTCTAACTAAAACTCTGTTTCTAACTTAACACAAAATCTTAAATTCAAAATTCCACCTCAACAAAATCTCATCACCGACTCTCAATTGTAGAGACAATTCTCGACCAAGTCAGAATTTCATAAACAATTCCTTGCCCCATTCTCAACCAGAACAGAATTTCAACCATTTCTTCAAAATCCAATTCTCAGTAATTTCTGAAAACATTCAGAGTAATTTTGTATAAACTGCTTTTAAAATTCTATCACTTCCTTATCAACTTTCTACATAAGACGATTCGACAAACCAGGTAAACTGAATTATCTTCATTTCATTTCAGAAAGACTTATACATCATTTTAGTCACCATCGTAATGACAGACCACCTATGTTGTCAGTCTCAGAATTTTTGAATTCATTAAATAAAAACTAACTTGTCATAAAAATATCAGTCCAAATAGACGATTTTATTGAATTTGACTACCCATCTGGCAGTCATATACATTTTGATGACGATAGCGTTAAACTAACAAACTGTAAAGTATCAACTCAAGATTATCTCTTTATCATAGAAGGAACAACAGTAACTGGACAAGAAATAAAACTCTTTTGGGGAGAAAAACACTTTGATTTACTCAAAAACACAGCACCGTGTACTGAAACAATCACAGAATTTGAACCACTGAAACAACAAATTAACACTAGAAAGTGTGTCAACTTAAACCAGTTACACACAGTTTTCCTTGTAGATTTAAAAAAGGAAGCTATACACCTCATTGACGACAGAACAAAAAAGTAACAACTGTAATGATACCACTCATTGTTATAGTCATATATCAATAAAGCTTTCACAAAATTTGATAGTGCGGCACCGTTAAGTGTCAGTTACAACAGTAAATAACTGTCACTTTCCAGTGGAGCATTGTATCCAATTTACACTAACAATCACACTAACATCCACGAACAAATTAAAAACAAGTACAAATACAATAGTTTCAAAAATTGATTTCACAGAAGCATTAATAGCAACATATTTACTATTATCTAAAATACTTTTTTTCTTAACTATCTTTCAAGTACCATGTATCGTAGTTATTCCGACGTACCTAGCTATACTAACCATAACTGAAGTCGTACGAAATCGTAGAGTCGTCTATGCAAGCCCACCAGTACAATAAAAACACCTCATGAATGAAATAAATTCTGATATATTCCACATATGCAAATCCAATATAGATATCATAGAACTCGAAATATTTAAATTTATTAAAATCGCATTTATAATTTACTGTTTCATACGTATGTGTTCAAGTCTAACAGAATATTTTCTGCACCCATAAACATTGATCCTATTCCTGATATTGAAGAATCCATTTAGTACACTCTACACTCACAAAAATTCTACTTACAAATAGGATTTCCAGAAAATTCTCAATTATACGGTAACGTCATAAAATATCAATTAAATCTCAGACTAGATTACAACGAAATTTGGATATCGAACCTAGGAGCACAAACACATCCACCAGGACAAGAATTAACACCACTAATTATTTTACAACCACCATTCATTAACCTCCCACCCCACGGACCTGGCTCAGGAGCATAACATATAGCCCGCAAAAATTTCGTCATCAAGCAATAATCAAAGTAACAATCACCGAAAAAGACCACACCATAACGAAGTCACAGAATTTTCCAACTTCACCAGAAATTGATGATACTTTATTTCCAGATAACGAAAAACCGTATACTGTACGACGGGAACAACCGGAAAGGAGAGAACTTCTAAGAGGACGACGTCGATCGTGGTTATCATTTCCAACACAAGACTCAACATTGATCTCATAAGGATCAACAGACATAGAATCTAATATAATAAGACCTTTAGAAACAGGACACTCAGAACTACCAAGTAGAACAGGAACACCTACATTGCACAATTTTAGTATCAGTTCACCAAGTGAACACTCAAGTGTTAATACAGATCATACACCAACATCATCCGAACTAAGAGCAAATCCTTTCTTACCCCCAACATTTTCACAGAGACGAGACTTCAATTTTGTTCAAGAACACTTCCGAGTACAACCATTACAGTCACCTAATAGTTCACTTTGGTCAACAACATCACCACAATCCGCAAGTACAAGTACACCACCATTGAGAACAAATCAAACATCATCATCAAATACATCAGTAAGCTTACCAAGAGTCGAAATTCTAAACTCCTTGCAACCTCCGAGAAATACAGCGTTATCCCCATCATCATTCATACCCGAAATTAGATTACCCTCAAGCCATCCAGGACGAACTAGATCTACCCCCATACTTAATCCTAACCCCCCAACTCAAAGTAGAACAAATGAACATACATATCTCTTCCCATTAGACCACAAAACTTGGAATCCACCTCCGCCGTTATACTTACCTACCAATCTTGGTGATACACTTACTATTTGGTCAAGAAGTAGACTAACAAACACTTTAAATCTCACACATCGCCAACGCAACGCAGCACTTAAGGTTTTAGCAACACCATCTCTCGAACTTAAATTTAACACAACGATAAAATATAACACTATCTTTAATCATCCTTTTCACGCTACAACACCATCTACAGTCACGACCACAATCCCAGCACTTTTCATCTGCATTGAATTTATATACAAATTCGATAGATGTACAAAACAAACTTTAGGGTTTGCAACATTTTATAACCCACATACAGGTCTCTCATACACATGTCGCTTCAATTGAAAGCTATAATATTAATACTATTATTAATAATAATGTATATTTATATGAAAAAAGAATCACAAATAGAACTGGAAAAACGAATAAATAACAAAGTCAAACAAAGAATTAAAGAGCGCAAAAACGAAAGAATGAAAGTACATATCAAAAACTTTGAAAATAGAAACAAAACACGCAATATAACGTATGCAAAGACAAACAGACAAAACAAACACAGTTATAGTAACTATACACAATATATATTCAATAATACCAACAAATCACAATACTTAAATTATAACACCGATATCGAAGAACTTGAAAAATTTAAAAACAGTTCAGACTATGAAGCCGTGTGGGAAATAGCTATTGATAAATGGACACGAAACTGGAGTTTCTACAAAGAACAATTAACAGATAACATATTAAACAAATTTTGCATGAACAATAAAAGACAAAAAAGACAAGCACAAATAGACTTCGTAGAATTAACCGGACAAAATATTACGGCTTCGCAACAGGACCACAAGATAAATTCATAGAACACTATGATTGTGATGCAGAAGAAATCACAAATGTTAAATACTACGAACTAAACAAAATTAGTACATGTAAATTCAAACCATTAGATCTTGATATGACAAAAACAGAAGTACAATTATTATCAGAAGCACAAGCAGTAGAAATAAAAGGAGCAATTAAGGAACGCGTAGAATGATGTTCACAACACACCAACTACATTAGAGCAAATAGACCAAGTTATTACATTTCAGACGCTCAAAGAACAAAAATATTAGACGCGGATGAAGTTCGAAACGAACTCGCTAGAATAAACCTTCTCAAGAGCACAAGATATAAACCAACAAGATATAATATCTAATTCAACTATATCGCTACTAATCCACCACTTCTGAAAAAAAATGAAGAAATGCAAGGTCGAATACAATTCGATATGAATACCCCTTTGATACCGCCATACGGACGGATAGTTTATGATTACACAAGTCCAATGTGGATACCAAGCGCAATTAAAAATGCACAATCAAATTGCATGAAAGGACCACGAAAACAGAACAGAATAGATATACTAGACTGGACACTAGAAATACGTGAGGTATCACTAATACTAAATCTAGACAACGGAGAAATATCATATATGGGAACAAAACTACCCTGCGATCTCCCTGCAAATGAGAATGCCTCCCAACATCATTAACAAAAGCAACAAAAGTATGGGAACCACAAACACATTGTCAACTATTTGAACTAATTAGATTTGACGCATTCATGGTAAAGTACCAAGATATATATTGGATAGAAACAAACGCTGAATGGACAACAGTCCAACAACCTGACATAACACAAAAAATAAAATTAAACAAAACAGACACCATCGCTACTAGATTCGAAGTATTTCCACTCGTCGAACGCGAGTGCGGTTCATTGCAACCATTACACAAAACAGAATATGATGATATATACATCATCTACGAATACGGATTCGACATGCATACTGGACGAAGTAACAAGAAAGAAAGATAAATTTGACGATGGAAAATTTATTAGAATAAAACCAGAACAAATATTATCAGAACGTACACGATATGAAGACGAAGATAACAAACAATACTACTATGGTTTTGTAAACGAAAACACAAATTTGAACATGAAAATGGACCTTTACATGAGTAACATTTACTCACGAATAAGTGTACAAGCTATAGAATTCTATTCACAAATTTGCGAAAAACTAGAAACCTTCGACAATTAGCATTAACACAAGTACAAAAGGACACTCCGCTATTAGGATTTATCCTCACTGGAGACAGATCAATATTTGTCAAACACGAAGGAGTAAATGTAATGAAAATGTACAAATGCGCGAAAAAATCATCACCCCTATATGTACCACAACAACGCGAATGTTATGATAAAATACCAATTCTATACAAAAACAGAGTACAATACGTACACCAACTAACACGACAAACATACTTATGGGCGAAGAAAGTCCCATGTTCACACAGTAACTTTGATCAATTAATATCAATAGACACTGAAGGAACAGCAAGATACAGAGTCCCACCATACCCTGTAAAAGTCGAAACAGTACTGAATACTATTTCACCTGAAGAAATAGTACTAGACAACATGTTTAGTAAAGCAAGTTTGATAGAAAGTGGTATATACAGTAGAGAACAATTAATTCAAGAACGAAAACGAGATCTACTACACGAATACATGCGAGACCGCGAAAAACCATTACAGGAAGCTACATCAGCAAATGCGCAAAAATTGTTAGAACTTGAACAACAAAGATTACTACAAACACACAAAAATTATGAACAATAACTAAAATGATTAAAAGATCTAAAAATTAATGGATATAACTTCCAAATCGACCAACCCAAATCGATCCAACTGGAAAGAAAATGTTGACGGCGCATGGCTAAAAGAACAAATATTATCAATTTTTGGTTGGCCATGGTACATCTTAGAAAAAATGGCAATCATATACGCCATGATTAGTATGATACTATTTTTAACAAATCTTATAATAAAATTCTATAATGCTTTTGCAATTCAAAAAGCAATTGGCAAACAAGCTAGTATTACAAAAATACTTCTAACAGGAATATTTGGTATCTTCTCACAGACATTAACACAACTAGTAGCACAAATTCAAGAAGAAGAAACTAGTCACGATAATGATGAAAATTATTCACACTATACCAGACATAATAAACCAAGGAAGAACATTTTTCGCCGACACTCTTCAGATATAACACATATAACAGATCACAACGATAAAGATAAACCATCACAAATTTATATTGATAATAATTACAAACATTATAATACAACTATTCGCAGAACAGATAAGGGACAAAAGTTACGAACAATAGATTCACCACCAAAGAAACAAAAACCACCATTGCCAGGACGAAAGTACAAACAAGAACCATTAAAAATTGAACCATTAGAAACAATAACTGAAAACAAACTACCCATACTACCACCACAACTCATCACCCCACCACCTGCATATCAATGTTTAGGGAATAACGTATCTTTTAATACACCCCAAACAACATCGCTTACTACACCACATATCGCACCCGTCCCTAGTGCGCCTAACATCCAACAACAATCATCAACATTTCATGGAAGTTCATATGAACCTCCTTTGGGTATTAGTAGAACAACACCATACGATATCCCACGACCATCACCTACATCGACAAACCAACAAAACCTCATACCATCAGTAAAACCAATGGAAATACAACACCCCTACCAATAGATTTCAATCAGTTAAAACTAGCAGCTAGTAAAATGCATAACCGCAGCCATAGTTTAGACATCCTGAAAAATGATGACCAACCACATACGAATGAAGTAACATATTTTTACACTCATTCGGCAGATACATATGAAGTATAAACCTGTATTCAGCTATGAACAACTAATATGCTTTGTACTATTTCAAAGACATTTTTACTTGCCAGATATTCCCCTACTTATCCTAATTTAAATTCCAATACACCCGCCACCCATATTTCATGTATTTTCCTATATTTATACTTAACACATCTGATACATTCGAGAAATACATGTAAACTTCCTATTCCTTGCAATATAACATACATATATAAGTAACACAATGGTACTAACCAATTCACCGCAGAATCGTATTCCTGTACGAATATGAATGGACATTGTATTCATAAATCATAATACCGACAAATGAATAATAACAATTGTATAACAGACAATAACAAAGATACCACTGATAACAATTGTGTTTGTAACAAACTAAGTGAACAACGTTTCATATATAAACCTGTAACAATCAATTGTAATTAATACAAAGTTAAGAATATGTAACAAATTGAATTACCTTTCAGCAAACAAGAAACGATATGGCAAACAAAATGGACTATGAGCCCGAGACTCCATACCGAGCAGATTCGCCCCTCAGCTACGACGTTGAGGAAGGAGAGCTCAGTTCAGGATCAGGACGTTCAATTCCAGGAACAATACGCGACAACACCTCTGATTGCAGCACGCAGACAGACAATCGTTTTGATAACCCACAGGACCGGATAACAACTATGAGAGTCGAAGTGGAATAAGCCACTCCCGATCAACGCACACAAACAGCGTTGAACCAACCAACACCGAAAGAGATCGTACAGGTTATAATTGAACAAGTTACTAGGAAAAAACGAACAGAAAACAAACGTAATCAAGATTCCTTTTGTAACAGAACAAATAATAACGTAACAGAACAAGGAACCAGTACTAACGTACATAGTTACCAGAATAACAGACCACGTAACGATGGCATAAATAACACGCCAAATTCAGCATACCAATCGCCACCTCTACCTAACTATCCGCCACCAGTACGACCACCTCCACCTAACGATAAAGAACACGAATTACCGCAATATCACGTTCAACAACGTTTATCAAATAGATATCGATCACATAGATATCCATCACATATAAGACCGAACAATCTACGATTCCCGTACGCCGTAACGCCCCAAAGCAACAGTAGGAAATCATTTTTCCACCAATCCACTAACGAACAATCCCCAACAACAACAGTAATGGAAACAATATGGTTTCAGGACAAAGATCCCCGAACACTGAATAACCCACATAACAGTAACTATAATCCATTATTAAGTTATCGTAATTGGTCTGAAATGCCATTCGTTTCACGGGACTATAAATTTGTAATGGCACCGCTACACAACCTGAAAGATCGTGTCTCAGAACATTTTCCACCATTACCTTCTGAGAACACGAATACAGTGAAACGTAGTACTAAAAATATGGGACGCGATAAATACCATCAAACAGCATACCCAATTTTAAAACAGTTCTATAGTCTAACAGAACGCTTTTTATACGACTACGACTACGAATTTAATGTACCTATAACATGTACATTTGATAACCTCGTAGCAAAGGCATCACAAGACCTTTCCGCATACAGCGTTTTTGACCACCAGATTTTTCAACTCAGCTTCAATTTCCTACATCCGACACCAAAGGATGTTCAGAACAATAATAATAAAGTACATGAAACGAAGCTGATCCACAACTTAATATACTATACGTTTTTACGCTATAATAACAAGAATACAACAAAGAGTTATATACATATAAACGATCAATTAACTTCACCATATTTTCTTAACTACGGATACAGACTAAAATGGGAATACACAATTGGAACACTACGTAAATTTCGACCCTGTAAATAATTACTATATCTTCCAACCCAAGGAAGCGCCCGAACGACCGCTCATTGTACCCATAGAAGCGTTAGAACCGTTTGAGGAATATCACACTTACCATTTGGAAGGCAGCGTTACAAACAGAGCTGTCCTAAACCGGATACAATATAACATTGAACGCAAGACCTCGGATATCGAGAAAGAAATACGAAACTCGGTAAAGGCATCAATAACAGAAGTTTCACTAGATGAAATAATTGATCTAGTGGCATATTTTCTTTCAAAAGATGATCACTTCATCAAGGAATATCAACAATATAGGGATCGAACAAATCACCCTAAACAGACAGAGAAACTCTAATATGGAATATTCTGTAACAAATTTTGATGTAGTAACAAGTTTCGTAACACCCAGAACAATATCATTGTAACATTGTTATACATATAACTATAGATGTTCCTCTGCATATTTCCCGTGCAATAAAAATATTATAAATGCTAGTAACAAAACCCATTTTGCAACCAATCCTTAAATGTGATTGAGCCCCATTTATACTAGTATGACACTTAATGTGTAATAGAATCTAAAAAACATAATAATTTTTTTTAACTTTATCACTTACCCCTATTCTTAGTTACTTGTATACATGTATATATGCAAAGTTTTCCATAGTTAGATGTATGCAGTTTTGTAAATAAAAAGAACACAAAAATAGAACAAGGTATTAGTAATAAGAGGAATGAGTAACACAGTGTATAATAATACACTATAGGAATGTGTACTAACAAACATGCACAATTCTAACATAGATTGCATGCTTGCTAACTAACAACATGAGTCATAACATGACAACCCTGTTAACATAATTATTAGTTTCATCATGTAATACATACAGAATCTTTCATACAGAACACAACACACCGTACAAAAAGTATTTGACAGTAGTTACCAATACTTTACAACAAATACAAAAAAAGTAGAACAGACGAAACATTGAGAATGTTCACAATTCGAAATTTTCACATTCAAAACAAAGCACATGATATTCTAACACATACTATGCAATCATATGTAATACATTAGTAACAACTAACAGCTATGTTTGTAACAAATACTCAAATACTTTTCCTTCAAAAGGAAAAGAGGAATTATTTGGAAGGTTGAAGATTGTATCGTATCCGGCGAACCTTTCACACAATGATGAAGTAACTGTTAATGGGAATAAGGCAATGGGACATTTTTGCGCTCACCCATTATAAAGAAAATAAGCGAGATCTGTAACTTTCAACAAATTTACAGATACGACAAACGCGAAAAATAACATTGAACAATAGTTACGCCACATCAGTAGAAGTATGGAAAAACAATTCGTAAAAACTAATAGCATCAGAATAACCCCTGATTTCGGGAGACATCAAAGGTAATAATACATGTTCATCTACAGTAACAAAATATAACATGGCCAAAAAATCACACGTCACTAACAATTTCCATGATTGTCAACAGAGACTTCGATTGACAAATAAACTCACTACCCCCAATTTCTTCGTCGAATTGCATAATTACAATTTCAAAAAACTCTTCCAACCGGAAGGGATACTACGTATTAACACAGAACACTTACAAATACATAAACATAGAGAAAAATAGTAAACACTTTAACAGCTAACAAAAACAAATCATGTAAGTCAGGTAAGTCACCGGACATCAGGAGCACCACACACATCAACACTGGAGCTATCCAAAAGGATCTTCATCCACTGGAAGTGGTACTGGAATAGATACTTTTGTGGTTATTGATGTTCATTCCTTGCACTGTGGGCAACCTATGTCTTGGGCTCTACTCTTTGACGAAAACGATTACCAAGCAACACATTCAAAAAGAAAGAAAAAATCCTTCAGAGAGAATGAAGAGAAATTGACTTATAGTACAGAAGACTTAAAAAAACTCTAAAACCCGGAAAGATGGAGTCAGTGTTGACTTCCAACAAAAGGGTTTAGAGACTTTATTTATGTTAATAAATATAAACTAAAATACTCAACCCTGATTGGTTGAAAATATGGAAATACCTTTCCTTTAAATGTTTATCTGTTTACCCGTAGGTAACACAACACGCTACCCCTTTAGTCGGTACCAGTCATACCTGATATAATAATAAAGTATATTTCTCTCTCTCTACTCTGCTCTTGTTTTAGTATTGAGATATACGTTAGACTTTAGCATTGCGGCCGGTGCACTGTTTACTGAAGCTCAGATAGAAGAGTATCAGATTAGAGATCTAGATTTTTAGTTAGTCAGGTAAGCCTTAAGATTTGACTATATTCTTGAGACACCATAAGACAGATAAGACAGAAGTAGAGTAACCTCTCAAGGTAACCCTACCTCAGTACACGTCTTAAGCAATAAACATTTTGCATTTGATATTTGTTTTTCTGTATTGCTTTTTTATGACTTTGGGGTCCATAGCTAGTTTTTTTTTGTTTTGTCTCGTTTGATTGTTATAACTATCGGAGAAATGAAGTTTTTGTCGATGCGTATGTCCAATTTTTATCAAGTTACCATTCTTTTGCAGTTTTCCGAGTTCGTTGTCAACCTGTGTTTGCAGGTGAATGGGTACTCTTCGTCATCGCTGATGTGTGGAGGTGAAGTTTGTTTTGAGTTTCCATTTTACTGTATGTTTTAATGATCGTCCTGCTCCTTGTACGAGACCAGAGAATCGTTTTTCAATATTTCCTGTTTAAGATTATAGCAAATCAAATTGTCTATGACTGAGACATGCTTACTTTTGGAGTTGGATGATTGAGATGATTGTTAAATTTTTTGGATTCCCAATCTTTGGAACAGGTCTCGACTGATAGAACAGGTCTCTGTGGTTGTTCGGTAGCACGATGAGATCAACTCTTCCTGATTTCCATCCGCAGCACTCTTCATCGCAGTATATCGTGCCCACGTTCCAAATCGAAGTGTTTGTGAAGCTGCATAGGTTGGTTGGATTCGTTCTACGGCTACACCAGCTGTTTTTGTCATGGTCTTCTATATCTTGCGCCATGCGTTCTGTAGCCATGCTACAATTTGAACTGCCGAGTCTACAATTACCCACTATTTGGTGTTGCTAAATTTAACATGTAACTTTGTGGGTGTAGGTGATTCCTCTGTTGAGGAGATGAGGTTTACTATGAGTTTTTGTCTGAGTCCTCTCTTAATCTATCAATTTTGTTGCTTAACGACACCATGTTTATTTTTTTACTCGTGTTGTTTTTGTTGGTCTTCTGCTAATTAATTGTTGTGTTGTTTGTTTTAATTCCATGTTGAGTTGGATCTGAAGATATTTGCAAAGTGGTTGGGTTTACTGCATCGCCTGTACGTTTGTCCGATGGCTAGACACTCAGCTTTCAGGTCTTGGTTCCAGGGTTGTCCACAATTTCGACAATTATGTTGTTGGATTTGCTGTCTGTTTGACTGATTGCACATTCCTCTGGGCTGTCTGGGGTTTTCACGATACATTGAGCTAGAAATAGACATTACTGGCTCTAACTTTTCTGCCAAAAGCATAGAGGGGTCTGTATTATTCGTTGCTTGTGTTGCTAATTGACTTTGTGCGCCCAGTTAGATGCTGATGGCTAAATCTAATGCCTTCTCTGGATCTAATGCCTTCTCTGCCTCTCTGTACCTTAAATAGTCTTTTTTGTAATTCTGGGTCTATCATAAGGGCTGTAAAAGTGTCTCTTAGTAATCCGTTTTCAAGTGTTCCTAATTGACAAAACTCTGCAAGTGATTTTAATGCAAAATTGAACTGCTCCATCGTTTTTCTTTTCCTGTTATCGTCATGTTAGTAGTAAATAGCAATTGAAGGTGATATTCCTTTGTCGTATAAACTTCAGTTCCAATTCTTCCAAAAATTGTTCTGTCATGATTTTCTTAACGCTGACGTGTGGGTATTTTCGTACATTTTGCGTCCTTTGACTCCAATGCTCAGGTACAACATCGGTCTTGCTTTTTTTGTCTGCGATGTCCCGTGGCTTGTTGCCTCACAGCACTCCTACCCTGTCTATTAGGTTACAATCGTTCTTCCATCTGGCTGTAGTCTGGTTGTATCTTCTGAGTCTTTCCCTCTATCTTGTTTGTTTGGGGAATTCACTGGTTGTTAAATTGGCTTGGGGGGTTATGATTTTTGTCGGTTTCTACTTTAGGTCTTTTAGCTCGATATTTTTCTTGGAGACGAGGGTCATTCTCAGTTGGCTTCTCCATTTTTCCCACGTTATTGGTGGGTTTAAACTCCAATTTTTCTCCAATATGATTCGAGTCATTATATTGTCTTGCTTTTCTGTTCTGACTGCGCCTTGTGATACCTCGTGTTTTTCACTTGATATATGCTTTTTTTTTGAATTAAAGGAGATTGTCAACGCACAACTGTAATGAACGTCAACTAAGGCGGATCTGCTGTTAGCCGTGTCGCAGTCTGTAGATGAGTGCGTAAGTACCTGCTAGATTCAGTCGAGTGAGTCGATCATTCGACGATTGCAATGTTAACAGAGATAATACGTACATACTGCACCAAGGGATTATTACATCAGTACAATAAAAAATGAAAGTTTGAACATAATTGGGTACTGGCGTACCAAACGACACTACATATGAGACGGGAGCCGAAAAAGTTGGTTAGTTTAGAGGAAAAATCTATGAAGACAGCTAGAGAGGAAACAGGGAGGCCATGTGCTTCCAAAACGCTTTGTAAAGTAATCAACGCAACATTAGAGGGCTGCTTAGACCATTATTATTTCTACGAGTAGAATTTTTTTTATTCATACTCCCTTTGAAGATGTTGAGACCTGTCATTATCCAGAACATGCCGTACATCTACAATAACAAAGGTCAAATCATTGCGAAAAACAAAAGTTAATTTAGGTTTTTCGAGAAAACGATGACGAAGCTCTAAAAACATTCTATTCTGTAAAAATTAGGATATAGTCCATTGTGCTTCTTTCAGCGCCAAGAATTTGATTATTGACATCTGCTTAATAAAAGAAAGTAACAGGTACACAAAAACGGCAATAAAAGGGCGAAGTCAAAATAATACAATTGTATTTTCCGAAAACATCAAAATTTAAATTAAACCAAACATTAACTTTCTTGTGAAATCTATAAATAGATTTAATTTTTTCTCCAGAGAAAACTATTGAATTTTTTAATCCAGATATTGTCGTTCGTTTACAAAAAAACGACAAGTACAGACAAAAACAAAAAAAGAATTTTCGAATCGGTATCGAAAACTGGTGTCGTAGTCGTTAAAACAATAAGCAATGAAATAAAAACATTAGAAAAGTTCAATCTGGACCATCATTTTAAACATTAATTTTTTGATATGCAATTTTTAAATACTAACACTACTCAGCAAGCAGTCAAATGCCAAAAGACAACTGCAAATTTATGTCTTTATTTCTTCAAATCTTTTGATTACATACTCATACAAAACTGTGGCTATCAATCGAAATAAGTAAATAGGCTGCTTTGTTCAAAAATAGGTCACAAATAACAGCTTCAATTATCCGGATCGTTTCATACGACTGCAAAACGGACCACAAATAAAATCAGAAATTTCATTTTATTTTGCTAGAGGACTGTGTCGAAGCCGTTAAAATCATAATTCATTCCTTCAAAAATAGTATGTTTAATTGTGGCTTCTTTTTTATTTGCCAAAAAAATGTTATAATGACCTGTCGAAAAAGTGAAAAGCCAAGCAAAAGAACCTCAAAGTTGCGCAAACCTGCAAAAAATGAGAAAAATGAAAACTGGTAATATCAAATTCAAAAAGTTTGTATTCGAAACGTTGAAACGCAAAGTTTTGTATTAATGCATAGGGAAAACGATGCTAACCATGAGCTACAATTTGACGGAAAACCAAAATGAAAGCTCAATTCATGTTATACCTTCAAACAAGTATTTTTATAAGTCAAAATGTCCATAAGCTCCCTCGACTGAAAAACTAGAGAGAATTCCCTGAAACAATTTAGGAAGCCAATTGTACCTGACATTAGAGATCTTTGGTTTAAACCTTGAATTGTGCTGCCCTGTAATAATTTGAATTTAGAAATGCAAAAATTCCATAATTTTTTCTACATTTTTTCAACACAATTGGCAACAAGTTGGGTGAAAATACGAAAAATAAGATCCAAAATAACGAATATCAGTCAAATGTTCACAAAATTTAAAACATCGGTAACTCCGTTGAAAAAATGGCACTCAAAAAATATTTTTAAATATATATTCTACGCCGGACGTTCTCTCTAATCATACCACTCGCAACCTTCTACGGTGAATATATCGATCGGCCAAAATTGACTGAACAAAAAAACACATTTGAGTATATAGTTCCTCCCCCACTAACGTGGGCCGGAACAATTACTTACCTAGAGCGAAATGAAGCCATAAAACAATTTAATAACTAGAAATTTAAATTAGAGCAATGACTAATATTAAAGGAGTTCATTTAACTTTGATGACTAAACACGTTCTTAACTTACCGCAGCTTTCGTTTCTATCTTTTTCAACCTTCTCTGATTTCCATTTGATCTGTCCACAATTATCTTGATTAGTAATCTCTCAATTTAGATTTTAGAACAACTGGTAGCGCGGAAGAATTGCTCTCAAACGACTAGTGGTAGCTCTAATCAATTGCAGCCTGCTTCAGTGGTGTGAGGTATTCTGAATGGAACTAAGAAATCCACTTGGGGGCTTCAAGAAACCTCATTAGAGGTTAATATATACCCCTTTTCAGATTTAAAGTTAAAAATCGTACCAATTTTGGCGCACTAGCCGTTTGATTTTTAGCATTAAATTGCTGGCAATTGAGTTGTCTTTGAAATTGTGAATGAGCGAGAACTTTAGATCAAGGGTTTAAAAGTCAATCGAAAAGTCAAAACACAGACGGTAGAAAGCCAAAAACGACTCTAAGAGTCGTGAAATAATACTCTTATCTAACCCCACCTATTTCAGAAATATGAAAACGGAAAAAAAGCAATTTCAGAGGAAAAAATCAGTTTTTAGTAAAATGTAGGTAGGTAGGTAGGTGGGGGGTGGTGGTTGTGTGTGTGCGCGCGCGTGTGTGTGTGTGTGTGTGTGTGTGTGTGTGTGTGTGTGTGTGTGTGTGTGTGTGTGTGTGTGTGTGTGTGTGTGTGTGTGTGTGGGGGGGGGGGTCTTTTTTTTTTTGGGGGGGGGGGGGTTGTTTGGGGGGGGGATGGTGTGTGTTTGTGTGTGGTGTATTATGGTTTTTAAATTGACATGGTTGAGTCATAATAAAACTCAAGGTCGATTGTTTCCTAGATTTTTTTTTTCTCGCAATAAGGATTTTTTTCTCAATATCACAACGGTGACTATTTTTCGTTGGTTCATCGCATAGATGTACTGCATTGAAATTTGTAAGTTTTAACTTGCAACCGCTGTCTTTCTTTAAATCAGTAGATCTGTCTGACCCTGTATAACTGCACCAGTAAAGATCGGATGGCTCTTTTGTAAAGATCTAACGAAACAAAATGGCTACTCGAAGGTTCTAGCAGAAATTTATAATTAAACACCTTGCCGAATCGAGGCGGCATCTGCTCGATAGTCCCGAAAGTTCATTTGCCATTAGCCGAATGGCAAATGAACTTTCGGGACTATCGAGCAGATGCCGCCTCGATTCGGCAAGGTGTTTAATTATAAATTTCTGCTGGGATGTCAATCACTAATTTCTGAATCACAAAACTAATCAAACAATAGAAGTTGAGGAAACTTTCAGTTGTAACACTCATAAATTTCATCATCGCATCATCAACATGAAGGCGAGTTTTCCAATTTACTGCAATAAAATTACCATGGCCACTGAGATTTAACAGAGCAACCAATTGCAGATCTATTTCCTCGTCTTTTCCTATCTATTATTTCCTTCATTTTTAAAAACAGTTGCGATTTTGTTGAAAAACAAATTGAGAACAGTAACGAGCGACCGGTAACCGGTCAATCTAGAGCAAAACTAAAAAAAATTGACAAACTGAAAAAAATGTTTCTAAAAAGGTAAACAAACGATTTGAACAAAAAATCTGTTCGGCTTGTTCTTTCTGACCCGAAAAAACTGATACCAGTTTTTTTGGTTTAAATTTTCAGGAAAACTAGAAAAACCGACTAAAGCAACATCAGAACCATCTATTTGTTTTTCGGAAAATCTTCATTAATTGAGAAGAATGGCGGGAAATAAATCTCAAGAATTAGTCCTTTAAATCTCATTTCAAACAAAATCATTACTCATCAACAAGTCATCAAATATTACTTTAATCGCTTTTTGTAAACAAGATTCACAAATCATCAACAACATCAAATCAATTGAAAGATGGTCTATTGTTATAATATTAGTTTTAATATTAAAGTACTGCTCATTTTCCATTAACAAGTTTGCGTTTCATATTTGGTCAATGAATTCGATGACATTAATTAGTCAACAAAATTAAGAATCGTCGAAGTTCGACAGAGAAATTAAATGGAGTTACATCCCCAGTCGGAAAATAACTATTAGCACAAAAATGCAGCACAGTTTTCTAGGTTCCAGTCATTCAAGAATTCGAATTTTTACAGAAAAATTGATCACAACATGAACAAATTTCTGTTCATATAATGAGCAAATTTGAACAAACATATTGTCGGAAGCATTTTTTACGAACATAGAAATATAGAAATTGATTTCTCCCAATTGATGAAACTTCTTCAAATAAATTCCAGGCTGCTTCAAATTCCAGGCTATTCCAGGCTATTCATCAGTTAAACAGTTCGAGATCGTTAAAGCTTTAAGATTTGTTAAGTTTACTATAACAAACAAGTTTTTGCAGAGTTTTTTTACAGATCAAATTCTAAATAATGACTGGTTTCTATATAACATATACCGGGAATATTTTCCATCTCAGTAATGGTATGAAATAGTTGATATCTCAACTAAAGAAATGTGAGCCTACTTTTACATAAAATGCTATTCTTCAAAACCTGCTAAGCTGTTCACGAATTTCACAATAGTTATCGTCATCATCATCACAATGATGAGGCGCAGTGAGGGTCTGAGAACGCAACTGGCGCACTTTCGTTCCACACATTCTTGGAACTCTGGCACGTTGGCATTTGTGAGTCGCCCTTGGGCGTCCAGACCCATGTTGCATTCCTCGTACGCTTGGTAAGCTCGTTCCTTGCCACACTTTCGCTCCATTATGTATCTCCAGTACTTGATATGGTTCCACTGAGGTCCTGCAGTATAAAATTAAAACGAATCGTTCCGACTCCACCTTAGTGTGGGGGGAGGGACTATATGTTCAAATGTTTTTTTTTGCTCAGTCAATTTGGACTGATTGACATCTTCATCGTACAGAGTTGTGAGTGGTATCAATACAAAGCGCTTGAAATCATAAAAATTACCTTAAAAGGATATTTCTGAATTTTGCTTTTCCGGAAGAATTATCAAGTTTAAAATTTTGTGAACATTCGCCTGATTTTTGTTTTCTGATTTTTCTCATTTTTCACAGTTTTCCTCAACTTCTAAACATTTTTGCTAGAAATATTTTAGAGTTCTTGACATTGGTGTTCGCGGTTTCACCTTTAAAAGGAAATGAGTTTGATTCGTTTTTTTTCAGCTAAAATTGCTAAATTTATTGAAAAAGTAAGCCTTTTACCTTGAAAAATGTAATCAATTATGCTTATTTAGCCTTCTTTGTCCGAACTTAAAGGAAGTACAGATCATCTTGAATAAACCTGGAACGATGTTCGTTTGATCAGTTAAGGGCTATGTTTACCTCCGCTTCCTATTAAATTGTTCAGAAACTAAAATTCTGAGAGCCTTTTGCTAACATAAATTGATATTTATTCAAAATGCATAATTCGTTTTCAATATACTGACATTTTTCTGCCAAGTTACTCTGAAAGTCAAGAATCACGTCCTTTTAATGGACAAGCAGTGATGGCAGGCCAGTTTTTTGTCGCAGCGCAAAATTTTCTATCAAAAAAGATTCAAATATAATTGGATCACTGTTTTTCTTAGAATCTTTTTGAACTTTTTAGTTGTTGACCAACAACAAACAAGTAAGATTTCATATCAGTGTTCAACAAGTGACTTTTTTTCAAATGAAACACTATGAACCTATACTTTGTCTTGAGAGAAAAGTTCATGGTTTTAGCCGCTTGGTAAACTTTTAATGTGTTACTGAGATTTCAGTGTATTTGTGTTTTTCTTGCAGTTTGATTGTTCATTAATCAAGGAAACAAACTGCTCGCGAAAGAGACTAGTGTATACTGCTTTCAGTTGATACGCAGTGGCTCTTATGTCTTTTGAGTATATTTTTCACAAAACAATTGACATTTTGAAGTTTGGTTTGGAATAATAGCTCTTATGACTTATGTTTGTTTATCGCTTTTGCCATCTTATTTCTCTCAACCTATAACTTTATCTCAATGGTGATATGTCTGTCATTAGTGACAGCGGAACAAAAGCTTATATTGATAGAGTTTCTATGCTTTAACTAAAACCTTTTTCACCGACTTTTACGAGTTCCATTTTTTTGTTTCTTGGATATTTGTCTATTTCCTTGGTCGTTTTTGTCTCTTTCCACAGTGTCTAATTAAAAATAGGTCTCAAGGGCGTTGAAGGCAGACAGACACAAGTGATTATATATAAAGATTTCCTTGGACAACTTACAGTTTGTTTCAATAGCTGAGATGTTTTTGTCAAAAATTTTGAGCTAACTTTCGTTTATGTCTTCATTTAAAGTTACTGTAGTCATCTTATGACATAATCTGAATCACCACTGGTCTCAGTGGGCTCCTATTTGAGTATATATGAAGTTTTTTAATATCTTCAGCTAAAAGGTAATGATTTAATTTTTTTAAATTTTCTTTCAAAAATAGCAATAAAATATTTGTCCTTTTGTTGCCTAGTTTAATTAAGGACAAATCCCGTCGGCTTTCTAGTGGACTGCAAGTTAAATTATTTAGCATAGGCTTCATCCACTACTTTTTTGATTGCTTAAACAGACAATTAATTCAAAATATCAATGAGCCGATTGGAACATTATTGTCGACAGATGTGTTATTGTGGACAGAGAAAAATAAGTGACAGTTTTGAAGATCTTGGAAAAGATATTAATAATTGATTTAACTTTATGACAAGCAACTAACTGACATTTTGGTTAACGGTATAAAAAATTTGGTAACCCGATATCGGGGATTGCCATGAAAAATTCTTCAGTTTGATTAGAACTGCTCAGTTAGAGCTTAGTTATCTTTCTGATAAATTTTCTCAGAATGTTGTGTACTTACCACCATTTCCCCCCACTTGGCTTGGATTCCCAGTACCATTTGGCAGAGAAGTGGAATTCGGTACACCGCTAACTGGCTTGTTTCCAATTATAACCGGATGGTTAATCCCATTTACAGATTGTATGGGTTTGTTCCCGACAATGGGATTGGCGGCTTTTCCAGAAAATTGAGTAACTTGCTGACCGGGTTTGTTGGTGACTATTGGGTTCGGGGCTTTTCCAGAAAATTGAGTGACTGCTATCTGTGGGGGATTTCCTAGAATAGGTTTGACCTTGTTTCGGAATGCACCATTTACATTCTGATTGGGTTTGTTCCCCACAATCGTTACTGGAGCTTTTCCAGAAAATTGTGTCACTTTCTGATTGGGCTTAATTCCGACTAGGTTTGGATGTTGACCTGGAGCACCCGGTGGGTAAACTTTTTGTGGTGGTACATTAGTCACAATTACTGGATAAGCGCCCGCTGCACCGGGGGGTTGCACTCTATACTGCGGGTTAACCCCTATTAGAGCCACATAAGCTCCGCGTTGACCCGGCGGGTATACTTTTGTCTGTGGCTGATTGTTTGTTATTTTGACGTAACCAGTCGGCGCTTGAGTGACTGCTGCTCTTGGTTTGTAGGTTATAAGAGGACTAACAATCGGAGTGGCTTGTGCCCCTCTCGCTTGGCGTGGAACGACTTTAACAGAGTTTGAACTAATATCAGCTCCCTGTCGCATTCTCTGTGGGTTTCTGTCGGGAACTGGAATCCTGGATTTTGTAATTCTAGGGTTCCACCGCTCTGAAAGACCTCCGAGGTCTGAACGGGTATCATTCATGTAGTTTGTGTCAGGTTGTTTAATTTGAATATTTTCTTTACCAACTGCGCTAAATAGGTTGTTGAACTGTTCAAACGAAGTCTCGATAAGACTGCCATTAGAGTCGACAAGATTCGATCCGCTGCTTTCCATTCCAGTTGCATTATTCCCCATTTCTGGTAGTTGGTCATCTGTGGCTATTAGCTGGTAACCAATTCCTCGACTTCCCTTGTTTTTCCATGATTCAATATTTACCTTTTCACCGACTGGGAGAACAGTACCGGAATATTTTTTTGAAAAAGTTAAATTGTTTTGGTGGTCATTACGGTTACGGACATATTTTGGCATGCCGCTTTTCGGCCCATTATTTGTCTGGATAATATCCCTGTGAGATGTGATTCTATCTGCATCCAGCTCGTTACGGTTCCTCTCAGTGGTCTTATACTTTGCACTCTTATTACCACCTGTTTTGATCATTTTTACAGACTTATTTTTCATTGTAGAATCTGGTTCAGAGTATTGACCTTTTCCTATTTCTGACCCGAAATTTGGCATATTTGTTGCACTGTCGAAAGGTGATTCCGAATGTTTTCTCCTCCCAAGCTCTTTTAAATTATCCGATGTCATATTTTTCGCGACGTGCGTGTTTGTTTTTCCTGTCTCACTTTTCCGCAACACTTTTTGAGAATTTCTGATGTTGGGATTGATATTTACACGCAGGTTAACACTCTCAGTATAATTGATGGGAGTTTGTTCACGCATCAGTACTTTTGAGTGTTTAAAATTAGAACCTGTTGAGATACCATTTTTGTTATTTTTACTCACTGCAGATAAACTATCAGATGTTTGTTTTCTAATTGCCCGATTATCCGGAGAAACTTTGGTTAGATTTGATTTCGGGACAACATGTCCATGCGCTTTTGTTGGAGCAGAAAATTCGACTTCATCAATTTTTCGTTGTTTTGCGAAATCTCCATGACCTGTTTTCCCAATTGCGCTGTTTATTGGTACCGGGTTACGCTTGCTAACGTTTTTTAAAGGTTTCCGTGCCGAAGAGCCATTCTTCGTGTCAGGTGAAGTTTTATTTTGAAGCTTCTTTTCGATATCAGCCAAAATCTTCCCACTCATGTAGTCCAAAAATTCTGTAACCCCATCAAACGGGTCCCCGGGAGGATAATCTGCATTATTTCCGGTCTCAAATGACTTAGTTCTTGGTTGACTTTGACGTTCATTGACAGCTATTGGTTTTTTAATATTCCTTTTTGACGTTCGCCGTGCTTCTCTTTCTCTATCCAAATTTTTCGCTGATGTTATTTTTTCTTTTTCTCTTTTCGGCCTCTTAAATTCTTTTGATTTTTTCTCAATCCAGTATACATTGACAATGACACGTGGACCATCTCTGTTAATATTTCGTCTGTACCTCTTGGCCCTTTCAAACTCGTTCCGCATTAGTTTGTACCTAAATTGCACGTTAGCTAAAATTATGAGCAGCCAGGAGAGCTTACCACAACAGCAAACAGCCCCACGAAGCAGTTTCGATGTCCGCACTTAACCTTGATAAAAATTTAAAGCGCCAGCGTTACCGATATCATGGCCACCATAAAAACCATAGCCGGAAGAGAGAAGTTATCGTTTTTGAAATGCTCTTCTGAAAAAGATATTTTTTGGACGCTAAATCCTACACAAAAGATTCTCTCTGGGTACAAATGGACGTTTTCCACCGATCTTTTGGGATGACAAAGTCTTCGGATTTGACCGGTATTTTTAGAAAATGTTTGATCCCTAGCCTTAGGACGTGACCATTTTTTTCATCGTGTTCTTTTTAATACCGTGTTCTTAACTGTTTTTCGTCCGTGAAAACGCACAAATTACAATATTTGAATATTTATTCAAAGTACAATTTTCACTTCATTCTTTAAAAAAATAAGCAATGAAGCAGTGCTCCAGAATACAAACCAAGTTAAAAATTTGATTGGCAAATTCTTTTGGTCTCTTTATGCAGGATTAGCAAATCGTAACGAGTTGCAAAGTCGATATTAGGTTAGCTGACAGTCCGTCATGTTTTTTTCTGACTGTTTGACGCCTTCTGGCCATTTGCTAAAAATGTTGGTCGAAAACGATCCAGCTCACAAAAGTTCTGGTCCGACCTCACCAACCAAAAAGTTGTTGACCTCACATAGCATATCAGTCTTCAACCGGCTCATTTCCATATTATCAAGTTTTGAAACAGCATAATTATATTTTAAAAAGCCCACTATGGTCAGAAAAAATATAGAACAGTTAATCAAATTGTTCAGTATGATTCCAGATTAAAATCAGAAATAATAAATTTTAGGAAAATTTAAAACTTTATGGGCATGAAAGAGAAGCAAGCAAGCAAGCGAAATGCATGCAACGTTCATGCATTTAAGAAATATATTTTCGAGAACATAAACAATGTACTTCCAAGGATATCAAAAGCTTGAGAAGCATGTATAAAAGTGCCTCGACTGAGCAGATTTAGCGTTTTGTATCACTTCTGTTACGTTAATCGAATTCAATACTGCCCAGGTTTAGGTTCAGACCCAAATTGAGCTATGATCAGACTATCCAGACTGAAATGACCTCTGATCCAGACCGAAGTTACCTTTGATCGGCCCTTTCAGACCAAAATGATCTCTTATAAGACTTTCCAGACCAAAATGTCCTCTGATCAGACCGAACCCAGACCTTTGTCCAGACTATACTGCGCTTATGGTCAGACTCAAACTCAGACCATTGTCCACACTATAAAAAGACTATGATCAGGCCTTCCGGACCAAATTGACCGCTTAACAGACTCAATCTAGAACAAATCCGGAAAAATGCACATTTTCTCTGTTTCAAATTTATAAAAAAGCTAAGTAACCACAATCGGAAATTTTTGTTTGTTGAAAACGAATTCAGAGATTTTTTATACAGTCCTCTCTTTAATTGCAATTATTTAAGTTAATACAATACAAAATCTTTTATCTAACTTAATATAGAGGGCTGATCAGATTTTCCAGCGCAATATTATCTCTGATCAGACTTTCCAGACTGAGAGGGTCTCTGATCAGAGTTTGCAGACCAAAGGAGTTCTGGTCAGACCGTCTCCAGACCGTGGCCCAGACTCAATTTCAGACTATCGCCCAGACCATAATCAGACTATGATCAGACTTTTCAGACCCAAGTGACCTCTGATCAGACACTAGAGTTGAACAAGAACGAGATTTTAGTTATCGTTATAATTTATGCATTTTATAAAAAAACTGATCTGTCCAGCAGAATAAGTGGTCAAGTAAAACCAAAGTCAAAAGTGCTTTTCTAAATAGATTTTTCAAAAACTTAAAAAGAACCCTTACATGCCATTGCAAAAAATAGCCAGCACCATAGATAACCTCAGACAGCTATTTATAAGAAACGTCTGGATCTACAGTTGCTATTTCTATTTTACAGGGGGCGACCACTTGATAGCGGTTGGACTCTTTAGTCTGGGTTGTTCTGATCGAAGGCAAGGGACTCGAAATGAGTCTATGGCCAGAGCCAAGTGTGCTCGAATCAGGTTATGATCAGACTCAAGTGCGCTCGAAGCGGTTATGATCAGACCAAAGTGCGACGGAAACTATCTATGATCAGACTTTTCGGACCAAATTGACCTCTGATCAGAACAAATCCAGACCATGGTCCAGACTATAAAGACTATGATCAGACCTTCCGGACCGAATTGACCTCTGCTAAGACCGAACCCAGACCATGGTCTAGACTAAAAAAAACTATGATCAGACCGTCCAGACCGAATTGACCTCTGATCAGACCGAAATCAGACCATGGTCCAGACTACTGTGCACTCGAACCGCTTTCCAGACCCTGTAATTTCGGTCTGGGAACACAAGGGTGTGCGCTTGATTGGGTCTGATCATAGCGCAATTTTTGTCTTGACCTAAACCTGGGTGACCTAAACCTGGGTGTTTTTCGACAAAAGGAGTTAAAGAGATCTTCGGTAGCGCATAGGTAATTGTACCGAATATTATGTAAGAAGGATTTCGTGGTATCAAAACTTAGTCTCAAGAAATGTTTATTAAGCAGCTATCTACATTTTTATAATCTTTTTTGTAATTCGCTTCACCCTTCATGTATCAACTTTGTATTTCTTTTGCTTGTTTTGCTTAAAATAAACTGGATTCTTTTTTTATACGATTGTATTAACTTTACCTCTTTTTCATTAAGAATTTCCTTGCAGAATTGTAGTTTTCATTCTATTTCTCTATTTAATGCTTTCATTAGAATTTTACAAAGTTTGTGTACATGAATTTTCCTCACAGTGTTTAGCTTATGCTTCACTATTGTTTTTTTACTAAATCGTTTCTCTTCAAATTAAAAATAGTTTTCCAAATAATTCTTTGATATTTTTCAACATTTATTATCTTTGTTTTACTTGTTGTTGCTTTTTTTACTATATCATAATGAATAACTGATTAAATGAAGGTGATGTAAATTCTAATCAGCCCATTATGGTAAAAAAATATTAGAAGTATCTTTTTGTAGTCACAAATAATATTATAGATTTGTAATTCATTTTGAGTCCGCTTCAAATTCTAGCTACTGATCAATGACCAAACATAGATACTTGGATCACTGACTAATTTTTTTTCTTGTCCATTAAGCACAAATCTGCAGCCTGAATGGCAAGGAAACTCAACTATGTGTTTTTGAGGTGTTAGTTGTAAGTTTATGTTCTTCAAATCAGGCACAAATATCATTTCAATTTTTCATTTGCGATTAACAATCCTGTATCAGGTTTGCAGTTCTGAAATATTGATGTGTCCTCTTCAAATAATGTTCTCTGAAAATTTTTCTGGAAGATAATTTCTATATCTATATACATATATATATATATATAT